>NW_028291199.1:0-217821 GCF_041222555.1 Hakea prostrata | reverse complement strand
TTTGTGGGCACTCTAGACCGGTGAGAGGTCATAAATCTCATTGTGGGAGCCATTTATTGGTAGGGTTGCAAATGGATAGACTTGGGCTCACAGGCACTCAAGACCTGTAACCAACCCGTGAGAGGACGTGAGAGCTTCTCGTTTACTATTTGTGGATGACCAATAGGGTTGATGAGTCCGTAATCCGGGATTACGCTGACTCTAGTGTGAAGGATACCGGAAGGGATCGCCGGGGGCGAGGAATGGACGTATCTGGATCTGAGATGATATGATTGAGTAGATGACTTGCACTGGGCTAGGCTTTACTGTGACATGCTCCAGTACTTATACCAAATGGTGATGTGAGAGAGCGGTGACCGATCCCCTTACCATGGTTTTTGAGATGACTTTACCGATATTCCCCTGGCATTCCCAAGATATGGACTGGGAGAGTGACAGACGACCCAAAGAAGTATGGTGTTATGACTTAAAGCATGTCTACCTTAGAGACCAGCATTCATAGAGTTAGAACCATACTTGCATCATGTGTTCCATATCATATTTCATCATATTATGGGTTGTATCATATGGTTTATATTTTATGGAATGACTACCTTGCTGAGTTCTTTTGAACTCACTCCTTTTTGCAACATATTTTGTTAGACTTTTCTGCAGGTACTACCACTGTTGATGTGTGCGATCCAACCCTCTCGGAGGCCGAGTTGAAGACTTGTATCATACTGGTGGCGATGAACCAGTTGATAAAGACGAGTAGACCGAGATCGGGACTTGTTTGTAGCAGTTCAGTTTTATATTTGTGTGTTAGGGATGGGATGTCACCTCATTCCCTTTTTAACCTTTTTTATTTGAATTGTCGGGACTATAGCTTAGTTGTTTCACTTGTTATTTGGTGAATCGGTTGTTCTTTACTTTTTAGTCATTTCATCTTCCGCTATTTTTATAGGATGGGTTTCCTCCCTCTTTTTCACACTTGATTGTTTATACTAATGAAATCCTTTATGCACTCTGATGTTATTTGTGAATCCTTCTGAGGTACTTTCTCGACTTTTATTATTAAATTATTTGGATACAAGGAATTGTTCTTGCTTTTGATTATATTATTGTGCTAAGTGACTATGATCGTTCCTAAACTTGATCGGCGGGACTGTAATCCACTCCCCGGGTAATCCAGATAGGGTATCCCCTTGGTGGATTTAGGGCGAGATGTGATAGGTGAGGTATGTCTTTAAAGATGGCCGCAGTCCTTTGAAGAATTTCTTTGCCTTCGCATTGTCAGGCTTCATCGAATCAGGGGCGAAAAAGAATAACTCTTCAAACTTCTGCTGGTAGTCCAGCACAGAAAGGGAACCTTGGGCCAATGCCATAAACTTTGTCTCCTTGGCATCCTTCACTGCCTCGGGGAAATAGTTCTTACAGAAGGCTTCCTTAAATACTTCCCATGAGACAACACTAGCATGGAGGGTTTCCAGAATAGGTCGAGAAGAAGTCCACCATGCATCCGCTTCCTGCTGAAGCTTCTGCTTGGTGAAGAGTACTTTCTGAGCATCCGTACACTGCAAATTCCGGAAGGCCTTTTCTAATTACCTTAGCCATCTGTTAGGGAACAGAACATCCTTTGATACACCAGTAAAGGATGGCACCTGCAGTTTCAAGAAGCTCTCCATCAGCTTGGTATGCGGGGTTCCTATGAACCTCTCCACATACGGGGCCGCCAAGCCAGGGTTGCCATGCCAACCAGCACGGTTCTCCTCCCAAAGATTCACAAAACCAGCCATCATCTGGTTGAACTGAGTTTGCTACTGCTGCATCATGTTCGTCATGAAACTAGCAATGTCCTTGAAGCTTCCAATGTCAGGGGCATTGGGGATGCCATTGGTAGTATGGCTGTCCTCTTGGGTCTATTGGTCGACCCCCCCAGCAAGCGTCTCCTCGTTACCGGTACTATCGGAGCTGATGAGACTATGTCTCAGTAGAACCATTCTGCAAAAGAAAGTCAACCACATCGAGACACAAAGATTCATCAAAACTCACTTGGCCATATGATTAAAATGCTCAAATCATACATAGGTTCATCAATATAATAAGCAAATAATCAAACATTGGTCAAAATCCAAAAATTTCACCAGAAATCCAATTTTTCTCACTTTTATTACCCTTGGTCGACTGGCTGGTCGACCGACCAAGCAGTCGACCAAGCTCAACAATAACGAAAAATCAGGCTTTTAACTTCATTTCCACTTCATTTCTCATTTCTAACTCGTTTTCCTTGTGTAGGGGCTCTGGAGAACACCCTAGCAAACATTTCTAAGTAGATTCCAAGTGGTTTGAGGCTTCCACAACATCAACACAACAAGCATTACTCATCCAAGTAAGGAAATCACTATTCATCATCTTCTCAATTGATTCCTTCACTTAGATTTCTCAAAATACCATGTTACACTTGTTATTTTAAGTTAGAAACATGTTCATGCATGCTTAGAAACATAATCCCATAGTTTTCATGCAACAACAATGCTTAAACATCAAGCAAACACAAAATTTCAACTTGTTCTCGCGAACGTAGTCGAAAATTTCAAAAATTTAGTAAAACTTCTATTTCTCCCAAACCGCTAGGAGTTTTAACATCAAATTTGATGCTACACACTCCAAATGACAAGCTACACATCACCATGCAATTCGTTTCAACCAGTTTCAACAATATCAAAAATCCCCAAATTTGACCTAAACGTCGAAATTCCTCTTTTCTAGCTTGTTGAATTTTCAACTTTAGGATGCGATTTCGATCGGTTTTCTTCTAACAAACTTCACAATCATGCAATTCTAAGTATTGTGCATATGTCAGTATACTCGATTTGAATTTTCCCCAAATTTGAAAATTTCCAAAAATTACAAAAACGCCCTTCATGTCCAATTTTGGTTAATCTTCTAACATTGACTTGTTGATCTTTTCTACAGATATTTATACACTATGGAGAGGCGAGGACGAGGTGATCCGCTTGAGGTAGGGTAGTAGGAGCCAGGAGACGTAGAGGTTAGGTGCCTTTGCTGCCACGAGCGGAGGTGATTGATCGACACCGTTTCGTTACACCATTGGCCAAGTTTCTCTAGATGTATATTTTGGGCATTGCCACATAGAGTATGGTCGACCATTTTGGGTTGGAGAGTTGACGACATTTAGGATCGGGGAGAGATTCGACACTTTGGGATGGACACACCTACTTACTGAGGATTTACCGGTGTATCCAGAGTTAGTTCGGCTGTTTTACATCAATTTGACATCTTTTGTGGAGGGTTCAGCTGATCAGATGGAGTTGGTGATAGCGAGTTAGATCAGAGAGACTTAGATCAGATTTACTACTCGTACACTAGCAGAGATTCTCGGAGTTCCTTATTGTCCACATGCATGTGTGTGGATATCAGTAGGGGAGGATTTCAATAGACACATGCTTCCATACGAGTTGTATGAGATATGCATGACACTTTGGGACAATGACCGGTGTTATCAGCCTAGGAACAACGGCGAGATGATTCCATCGGCCAAAGTCATTGGGCGGATTGTAGGGAGGAACATCATACCTAGAGCAGGACATCATAATGTGGTTACGGTGATGGATGCCTTACTCATCTATCGGATCTATATGGGATTCGAGATTGATTTGTCTTGTATCATACAGAATGTTATGATTGAGGTTGTTATGCATCCGGGTGTTAGGAATCTTTGTTTTGGGATCCTATTGACACGCATCTTCAGGTATTTCGGGGTAGACTTGGATGCTGAGGAGAGAGTTGTTGGAGGTGCAGGATATTCCATCGGTACGAGGACTATTGGATTGATACAGTTTGATCGAGTTAACAAGTCTCCCAGTCTAGGGGATGAGTTGGAGTCCGAGGATGATGATGAGGATGTTCCCGCAGAGGATCAGGCTGGGGATGACATAGGTATGTAGGATGTCGGTCCCGATGATCAGGGGACCCTTGCGCCACAGTTTGAGGTTTGGGGTCCATCACAGTCTGCACCAGAGGCACCGGATCTATATGCTCAGATGCAGTCTATAACTTCCATGATGGAGAGGATGGGGGTTAGACAGGAGCAGCTGCTCGAGAGTTTAGGAGCCAGGCAGACTCAGATATACGAGAGGATGGAGGCGAGTCAGTCACATATGTATGAGAGGCTAGAGGTGAGGCTTGCACATATAGAGTCCAGGCAAGATCAGATGCAGTGTGAAACCCGACCCTAACCTTAACCCGGATACTCTTTGATTGTAGGTCCGAAGACCCGAAGTAGAAGTGAAAGTCAACTATGGGCCATATTGGTAGATGATATAGTGTTCGACTCCGAACCTATGGAGATTGAAGATGATGCCCCATACTTGAAGTCAGTGTTGGATATAGAGAAGAGACTGCACCTTGATGAAGAGAAGATTAGTTGATGACCTTAGAGCTTGGTGGGATATGATTTAAAGCCATTTTTCCATGCTAGGTATGTTATAGAATATGTGTTTAAAGTTTTGTTTGATTTCGAGTAGTGGAAGACCCTCAAATCCCTATTTTTGGCTTTCTTTATACTCTGGGTCGAGTGCTTGGGTCGATTGCCCAATGCTACCCAGCCAATCGACCCAGAGTTGCTGAACTCGAACAGAATCTTCTGTTTTGAGAATCTTGCTATATATACCCCATGACTTCGTGATTTTAGTATCCCTAGCCTCCATAACACTTAGAGAACGAAGGGAAACCATCTCCAAGCCTCCAAGAGTGAAGAAGAAGACCTAATCTTGCAATCTTGCAAACTCTCTCTCTTGTTCTTCAATTAAAGGTTAGTAATCTATCTTTTATGTTAATGATTTATTCTTTCCATGATCACTCTCATCTCTGAACTGAGATTATGATGAAGATGCTGCAACCTTGTAGTCATATCTTTACAATCTCTTTTCATTCTCTTGTACTATGATCATCTCATTCATTCTTAACATGATTCTTATGATTTCTTCTTAAACTATGATAATATTTCCTATTTTGATTCATTCTAGCATTATAGATGCTTCTCTATGATTATTCATACCTCTGATCTACTGTGTTCTTGTACTAGAATGAGGTCTAATCATCTCTAGTTCATCTCTTTCATTCATAGCATGTTTCCAATGAAAACTATGATTTTTACCAAAATAGAAACTATGGTTCTAAATTAGGAAGTAATGTTTTAATGATGGTTTGATGTCTAAATTATGCTTTCTAGGCTTAGACTACTGTGTTAGACAATCCCTCCAAGTTTCGTCGCATTCCGGTTTGTGTAGCATAGGTTTAGGATCAAGATTCTATTTTTACTTTCGGATTTGCTCTTGGGCAATCGCCTGGTCGATGGCCAAATGCTACCCAAACCAATCAACCCGCAACAGCAGAATCTGTTTTCTTCATCCGATTTGATTCGATTCATGCTTATTCTTTTAGGATTACTTCCTAATGATTGTGTGATGCTATTCTAGGGTTTATTTGCTAACTTTGGATTCATCCTCTTGTCCGTCTGGAATACTTTCGAATCTATTTAAGGTAAGGAAATTTGTTACCATATTAACATAGATTTGCATAGATTTAGTTTCTAATTTGGGAACTACTTAGATTCGCTACTGTTATGTTAGTTTCTATTATGATGTGAATGCTGCAAGTACATTAGGATCTTATTTCCTTATTTACTTTATGTACTTGATTATGTATGAATACTTACTCATGTATATTTCCTTATTTATTTAATCTTGTCTTATTATACTCTTTCATATGATGTGATATTTGTCGTGGATGGTATGACTGAATTATGATCGTGATTGCTTAGGTATGATTTGGGATTGGGGAATGTCCTTTTGACATTTCTGTCCTTGGACCTCATTGGGAGTAGTATGGGATATTTCCAATGTTGCCCTTTGACGCTTTCCCGGATTATTGGTTGTCATACCTAGGACTTGGCTAGCAGTGTTTGGCTAGGTTATACCCCTGTTATATCAGACCCGAATCGGAAGGGTATTGAGACCGAACAACCCGTGGTAGCAATGGGGATTTATGGTCGCTCAAGACCAGTAACCAACCCGTGAGGGGACATAAATCACATTATGGGGGCCATTTATGGGTAGAGTTGCATATGGATAGACTTGGGCTCATGGGCTTTCAAGACCAGTAACCAACCCGTGAGAGGACATGAGAGCTTCCCGTTTACTATATGTGGATGACCTATAGGCTTGATGAGTCCGTAGTCTGGGACTATGCTGACTCTAGTGTGAAGGATACCGGAAAGGATCACTGGGGGCGAGGAATGGATGTATCTGGATCTGAGTTGATATGACCAAGTAGAAGACTTGCATTGGGCTAGGCTTTACCCTGACATGCGCCACTACTTAGACCAAACAATGATGTGAGAGAGAGGTGACTTAACCCCTAACCAAGGAATGTCCAGGAAGGATGCAAGACCCAACTACCACCAGTAGACCCAAGATGCCAAGATGGCTGAGGGGGAGTGATTGACCTACCCAAAGAAGTATGGTGCTATGACTTAAAGCATGTCTGCCTATAGAGACCAGCATACATAGAGTTAGATTCATACATACATGGTTGCCTCATATCATATCGTCTTATGCTTTGTTTGTGATACTATGTTATTTATGCTATTATGGAATAACTTGCCTTGCTGAGTTTCTTTGAAACTCACTCCTTTTTGTACAATATCTTTTGTTAGACTATTCTACAGGTTTTGATGGCTATGAAGCGCAATATGAGGAAGCGCAAGATGAAGAAGCGTACCATACGCAAAGTGCTGGCGATTACGAAGATTACTTTGAGGATCCCTCGAGTGGTCTCTCTTGTTACCAGGATTAGCCCTACTGTGGAGTGGGAGCGTCTGAGCATCATCGATGAAGTCTATGTCTATGAGGACATCCTTTATAAAGTAGAAAAGACTCTAGTTTAGTTAGATTATATCTTCTTTCTTGTCTTTAGAAATGGTTGTAATCCCATTCGATTATCGAACTACATTCCGCTGTACTCGTGGAGTGAGATTCCGCCTCACTCTACTTTTGATTTATATATCTATTGGTATCTTTTCCACACTCTGATGAATATCTCATTACTTTACCTTGATTCATTTGAATAATATTGTTAACAGTGATTTAGTCTTGTTCTTGGTTATATTGTTGTGAATGTGGGAGGTTGATTTCTCTAACTACTGGATCTTGTGGACTATGGATCACACACTCGGGTATGCCAGATAGGGTACCGGCTGGGTGGATGTGACATGCAGTCTCAGCTCACTCAGATCACTGAGGATGTCAGAACATCCAGAGTTCGACGGGGATCTCCTAGATAGATAGATTGTACTAGGATTTCAGTTTATGCTTTCCATATGTAACCCGTTGTAAAACTTATTTAAGTTAATGAAAGTTATTTTTGTTTCATTTATTATTGTGCATTATTCACTTTTCTTTTTCGTTTCATTAAGTGGTGATTGTTAAATTATAATTATTGTATGTTATTCAATCAATTCACTTATGCTTCATAAATCGGGTTTCTAGTCCGAGTTATCTATTATTCATCTCTAAGAATAATTGAGTCACCTTGGATCTGTGACTTGGAATGTTCCGTTATCGTTTATGTGGTTGGGGCCTTACTTGATCTTGGGCTCTGATACCACTCTGTCACATCCACCCAGCTGGTATCCTATCTGGCATACTCGGGATGTGATCCACAGCCCGAAGATCCAGATCGAGCGGCCATGCCTCCCACATACATGATAACATAATCATGAACAATATAATCAATGTTTAAAATAAGCAATAAACAGATCAAATGAATAAGAAAAGATAATCAATCAGAGTGTGGAAATATCAATTATCAACTTCTCATAGAAATAATCTCAAAGAGAAAGAGTGATCAGTAGTCACTCCTTCAACAATTTGCAGAAAAGTGGTTAATTAAACTTAATTACAATCTGTGTCAAGAGTAAATCCATAAGAGTTAGAGATAAAATATCCAAGTGATTACAGTCATCCACGGAAATGGGGCCTACACAAAGGTTTCTTCTATCCTAATGATTTCTTCTTCATAAGTGTGGATGAAATGAACCCAACGCGGACGCTCCCTCACCATGGTGGGGCTAACCCTGGTACGAACCATAATCCTCCTTAGCACAATAATCCTGACTCTCAAATCTTAAATAATGATTACAATCATCCATTATTTCAAATCAAAACTAAACATCAGAGTCTTAGAAGAGAAAGAATATTTAAAGTTGCAGTGGAAAATCATTTAAGGAAGCTCTAAGAAAAAGAAACTCCATAAGAGCAGTCTTGGCATGAACATAAAGCGTCATGAGCTTCCACTTCTTCTCCAACAACGCCCTCCTGGTAGCCATTCATCAAAGGATCCTCATCGTAGGAGGGGTCCTTATAACCTGTAGAGCAGTCTAAAGAAACAAACAAAATAAAGGAATGAGTTCATAGAACTCAGTGAGGTAACTAACATTCATGTCAATACATTCATCCATACTCCATATCATAATTCATACAACAATCATGTATTTAATAGTATAAACAACAAATGCATGGTGATGATATGATGTTCCTAACTCTATAATGTAGTCTCTAAAGTAGACACGCATTAAGTCACACACCAGTCTTCTTTGGGCAGTCTCATCACTCTTCCCTCACGGCACTCAAGTACGTCTGTTGGGTTCTCCACGGCAATTGGGTCAAGTCACATCAATCTGTGGCTGGGGTATAAGTCACCACTCTCTCACATCACCATTGGTATAAGATCTGGCGCGTGTCAAGGATTACTCTAAGCCCAATGCAAAGTCATACGGTCTCGTACTACATATGGTCCGGATACTTCCCCTATGGCACCAACCAACTCGGTTCAGTATCTTTTCCCACCTAGAGTCAACGTATCCTATGGCACCAATCAACTCGGACTACGTTGACCCCTAACCCTATGGTCATCCACATATAATGGACAGGATGCTCTCCATGTCCTCTCACGAGTCATTTCACCGGTCTTGAGCGCCCATGAGCCCTTGTCTATTATATGCAACCCTACCATCTCATGATGACAGTGGGCCTGCTTGATGCTCATAGGACCCAGCCATTGACATCACGGATTAACTGGTTTCAATACCCTTACCAGAAGGGTAGTAGTACTCATGAGGTTACTTAGCCAAACACTTCTAGACATGCCCTACATATGTCAATTAGTAATTAGGGAAAGCGCCAAGGGCACCATAGGAATGTGGCCCATACCGCCTCCTTTGGTATCCTATGGCAGAAATGCCAAAAGGGCATTCCTCATTCCCCAATGTTACCTAGACAATCACATAAGATCACTAGGGCAATGGGCGAACCCATGACCCTAGTAGAAAATACAAGGTAGAGGGAATAATTATATTCCTCCTCTTTCATCTCATACAATATCATACCATATTCATATCAATAACATAGGATTCAATAGCAAAGAGAAATACTTAAGCAATAAATCTTACATTCCATTCGTGCAAAGTCATACACATGCATATCATGGTAAATATAAATTTACAACAGTTTATATCAATAAAAGAAATTAAAATAACAATAAATAATTATGTATAACAAGGTTAGTTATTCCTCACCTTTTTACTTTGCTCCTTTCTCCAAAGTCCAAGAATTCACTCCCACAAGTTTGGTGACTAAAGATACATAGTGCCTATTCATGCAAGAAATTAATAATCAAAAATTAGAGTCCATTTGGGTTTCAAAGGATATCCCAAAATCTTCCCACAAAAATCCAAATCCTTACCCCTACTTTACAAAAGGGTAGTTCCCAACCTTACTAGTGAATGATCTCTAATTCGCCACCGAATCGAAGTCTAAATGAAATGAAACTTTGGGGAAAACTAATTGGCAGCAAAAGGATCCTACGGGTACCTTCAATTTGATTAAATTTGACCCATCTCAAAAAGCCCCAAATTTGGCTCTCATAAATCCCTCGTGGGTGACCCAGAGAGTAAAAATGCGTAAACCTTAGCATGGGATCTTACCATTACTCCCATACTCAAGGGACACATTAATATAAGAAAAGATAAGCTTGTATGATACCTATCATTATTCCCTTTCGTAGATCCCCACGAAAAAAGAGAAGAGAAACTCTCACCAACTATGATTAAAGAGAAGGGTTAAAGAAAACTAACCTTTCCTAATAATTTTGCGAAGATTCGGATCACAGACACCTTCGGAAGAATGGAAATTGCTCCTCTCTTTCGTTTCTCCTTTTCTCCAAAGCCTCCGCCTCTTTCTAGCCTCCAAAAATGCGTTTACGGATGAGATAAAACATAAATAGGGTTTAAAAATCCGAATTTCCAATTTTGCCCCTAAACAGAAAATTGGGTGGGGGGTTGGTTCACCCAAACGGCCCAATCTTCCGGCCCATGGTTGGACTCCCAAAAGGACTCAGATTTTAGTGATTTTTGGCTCGTTGGAAAGGTCTTTCGATGACCTTCGATTTGATACCTTATTTGCATCAATCAGATTCTCCGACATCAATATATGGTCATTCAAATATCACCTTATTTACATCATTGTGATTAATCTTCTCTCTTCATTTAAACTCTAGGAGAGTTGTTGAGTCATTACGAGGGTCATCCACCAACACTGGGTCCATTTTCAAACCTTAGGGCTTGACTTAAATGGTCCACGATTGTCACCAACTCGAGGCCTGGGTTCTCGGTCTTGAAACCGTGGGTTAAAGGGGTAGAAATCTGGGGGATTTCACACTCATAGTCCATCTACCAAGTCTATCAACATTCAAGTTGCATCTTCTTCCAAAGTCAATCAGGGTTTCCATAATAGGATCTTCATCATCAACATCCATTGGTTCTTGGTCAGACCCAATGGGTTCAAATGAGAAGGTCTACAATTGTCTTCTTCCTTGACTACCGGTCTTCGAACCTACAATATAGATTTTCGAGTTAGGGTTGTGAGGGATTTCACAAACCCGGCCATGCAACCAACCTTCTGTGTATGAACAGATTTGGCTTCAAAACGATAGAAAGCTTCCTGTTTGGGTTCTAAACTACTCCAAAAATACTAAGAAAATTCTGAAATCATACTAGAACATGATCTATCATAGTTTAGAGATCAAACAAAGCAAAAAGAATGAAAACCTAACAAATCCTATATTTGGTCTTCCCCGAAATCTAATCGCAAGATTCATGGATGAGCTTGAGTGAATGGGGATTCACTCTAGAGTAAGAGGATGGAAGAATTAGGTTCTTACAGCAAGTAGAAGCTAGCAACTAGGTCTTGTAAGTAGGGGGAGTCAAACATAGAAGAGAACTAGAACAAAGAAAATGAATAGTAACCTTTAAGAAAACAAATCGACATTGGGAAACCTTGACGGATGTTCTCCACACTTTCCTTCACCTTGGGGAGGGTTCCCTTGAGGAGCTTTGACGTTATGGATTTAGAACATAGTGATACGTTTTAGGACGAAAAATCATTAAATAGGGCTTCAAAAATCACTTTTTCCCAAAATGCCCTTTTTTCCCGAAATTGGGTGGGTTGCCCCGGGCAACCAGGGCAGGCAACCCACCTTGGTACTTTTGTTCCAAGAGTGAAGTTAAGGCCCTAAATGCCCTAGCTCTACCTTAGGTCCTTTTCTATGCTATAGAAGAGACCTACCTGATTTTTCAAGAACTTCTACATGTGTCATCACCATATTCTTGATCCATCTACCAAGTCTGTTAACGTCTGAGTTAGATCTTCTTCCAAATTCTGACAGAACCCCCAACTTAGAATCATCTCCATCTGCTTCCATTGGTTCGAAACCAATCCAATGGTCTCAACTTGGATGGCCCACAATTTCCTTCTACCCGCACTCTATGTTTTCGAACCTACAATATGGATTTTTGGGTTAGGGTTTTGGGGGATTTCACATCAATAAAGACTATCACAAACTTATCCAAAATATCTTGAAATATCATGTTCATCAAATCCATGAATGCAATAGATGCATTGGTGAGACCAAAAGGCATTACCTTAAACTTATAATGCCCATATTGAATCCTAAAAGTTTTCTTGCCTGTGTCTCTTGCCTTCACTCTCAAATGGTGATAGCCCAATCCCAAATATATCTTAGAGAATACGACTACGCCCTTCAACTAGTCAAACAAATCATCAATCCTTGGCAAGGGATACTTTTCTTGATTATCAACTTGTTCATCTCTCAATAGTCAATACACAATCTCATGCTTCCGTCCTTCTTCACGAACAAGACTGGTGCACCCGAAGGAGACACACTAGGTTAGATAAAACCATTTCCTAGTAGCTCATTCAACTGACTTTGCAACTTCTACAACTCGGTAGGTGCCATCCTATGCAGCACTTTAGACATAGGAGTCGCTCCAACAATCATTTCCTTAACTTGTAGTGCTACTGCTATGGTCTTCTCAACATGCTTCCCTATATCACCTTGATACTCAAATGCAGAGGCACCTTTAGGATTAAACTGTATTTTCTTCTAGGAACAAGAGATAACCACATTGTGAACAGTCAACCAATCCATGCCTAGGATTGTGTTGAATTTCTTCATGTCTAGCTTCACAAGTTGGGCATCCAAATTCTTTCATTCTATTGACATGGGGCAAGGTCCAACTATCTTATCAAGTTTCACTATGGACCGGGTAGGAGTACTAACTCTGAATCCTTGACTTTGCTTCCTAGGTGACAATGAAATATGTCTAGCAAAAGATGATTCAATGAAGGAGTGCAATGCTCCAATGTCAATCAATACAAATGCGGAGATTGAAGCAATGAGAAGCATATCTGTTGCTACATCATGGCTCTGGTCTCTGACTTAGTCTATGTGAGACTGTACATCTTCCCTGCCTAGGGAGCCTGAGTTGGCTTCATTGCTGCTACTGGCTGGTTTCCTTTTTGAGGGCATGTCTTGAAAATATACCATGTATTGCCACAAATGAAGCAAGTAACTTCCCTCTGACCTAATGTTGTTGTTGTTGCCAGTGCTGCTGGTCTATATGTGGAGACTGGACAGGGGTTAGCATAGATTGGCCCTATTGATTGAGTATCACCAATTGGACAAGCTGCACCACTTGCATTGTGATATCCATACCCTGCAACTCGAGGCTGATACTGTAGTGCTAGGTATGGTGCTCGTATTCTAAATTTGCCTTGGTTTTTGGTCACATATTGGTTGCTTCCCTTGCCTGCCACTGACTTCTGCAATTGGTAGCTCTCTCTCTCTCTCTCTCTCTCTCTCTCTCTTTAGTTCTTTAACTTTTAGGATGATTGGACTACTTGGGCATCGCCCTTGATGGGCTGAACTAACAAATATGCCCTAATTAATGGTTGTAGTCCTTTGAAAAACTTTTTGACCTTTTTGAGGTCAACTTTCACGAAACTAGGAGCAAAGAAGAAGAGCTCCTACAACTTTTGTTGATATTCAAGAACTAACAAAGATCTCTGTTGGAGTGCCATAAACTCCGTTTCCTTCACATCTTTGATGGATTTTGGAAAATAATTCTTGCAAAAGGCCTCCTTGAACACTTCCCATGTCACTTCTTGATGTTGGGCTACCAAAATTGATTGGGTGGCATTCTACCATGCATCGACTTCATGTTGTAGCTTTCGCTATGCACAAAGAATCTTTTGAGCTTTGGTACATTGGAAGTACCTAAATGCTTTCTCCATCTCTCTTAACCATTTTCTTGGTTGCAACGAATCACTTGTCGCCTAGGTAAAGGAAGGGACTAGAAGCTTTAAGAAGTGCTCCATGAGTTTAGTGTGTGGTTGCAATCCATAGTTCCCCACATTCCCTTCTTAAGTAGATGTTTCGGCTTCATTGTTATATGGGGGAATTGTCCAAGTAGAATTGTGGATGGCCATAAAACCTTGCATTATGTCATTGAAATGACTCTTGCTGTTGCACCATGTCAAACCCAGCCCTAACCTTGACCCGGAGACCCTGTTGTTTGCAGGTCCGAAGACCCGAAGTAAAGGAAGAAGCCGACTATGGACCATCTCAGTGGAAGACATGGTGTTTGACCCAGAACCCATGGAAGTTGATGATGGTGTTCCATACTGGTTAGCTTTGAAGATTTGGAAATGAAACTTCACCTTGATGAAGATGAGATTAGTTGATGGACTTAAAGTGTAGTTGGACATGATTTGAAGGCATTCCTCTATACTAGGTAAGTCATATGTTGTGTTGGGAGAAGCTCTTTGGATTTGGATTTGGTTTAGGCCATCAGTTCCCTATTTTGGCCTTGCTGACATGCTTGGTCGACAAGGTGGTCGACTGGCCCAATTGACCAACAGGGACAAAATCTGCCAAGATCCTCTGTTTAGGTCTTTTGGTGCTCTATATAATAGAAGTACATGTTTCTTAGCCTCCTTTGTTTCTAAAACCCTCAGAGAACGTGGGAAGCCTCTCTTAAAGCCTCTCCTTGGTGTTTGTAAAGAGCTCTTGCAAGATCTCAAGTTCTTCATCTCTTGTTCATCTTCAAGGTTAGTAATCTCTTATTTTCTTATTGATTTACTCTTGCATGATCTAATCTTACTACTGTGATTATGAAGAAGGTATTGCAACCTTGCAAACACCTCTTCTACAATCTCCTATGATAAGAATGAATCTCCATTCATTCCACTCATGCTATGATGTTCATACTTGATTCTTATGATTTCTTCATGAAGACATGATCATTCTTTCGATTTGATTTCTCTAACATGTTAGATCTATTTACATGTTAGTTTCATGTATGATCTATTGGTTATGTTCTACTAGAATGAGATCTTATCATCTCTAGTTCCTCTCTTGAGTTCATAGCTTGTTTTCATTGAAAACTATGATTTTTATCAAATTAGAAAGTCATGTTTCCAAATTAGTAAGTATTGTTTTTGACCATTGTTAGTGTCTAATCTATGCTAGGTAGTCTTATATTACTGTTCCTAATGTTCCTTTGAAATTTTGGAGTGTTCTAAATCCCGGAAGATGAGTTTCGGATCAAAATTCTGATTTTTGCTACGTACTGTTCATGTGGTCGATTGCTTGGTCGATTGGACCAAGCTACCACCCAATCGACCAAGGCTGACAGTAGCTGTGTTCTTCGTCTAATTTGATCCGTTTGACATCTAAGCTTCTAGGCCCCTTTCCTAATGTTGTATCTATGCTTGTTTAGGGTTTATTTGCTAACTTTGGAACCATTCTCTTTGATCTTCGGATATCCATTGAAGTTAATTAAGGTAAGGACAATTGTTTCCATACTAACATAGATTGTGTGAATCTTAGTTTCTAATTTGGGAATTGTTAAGATTTACTGCCTTTCTTATATTTTCTTAGTATGATGCTACTGCTATAAGTACTTCAAGTATAGCAGTACCTTGTTCATGTATTTCTTTATTACTTGAATCATGTATGATTACTTATTCTTGTCATTTACATATTCAATTAGTCATGCTTATATGTATTCTTCTATATGATGAGATATCAGTTGTGTATGTTATGATTGAATTGGGAATGTGATTGATTTGGTATGATTTGGGATTGGGGAATGTCCATTTGACATTTCTGTCCTTGGACATCAGTGGGAATAGTATGGGATATTTCCGATGGTACCCTTTGACGCTTTCCTGGATTATTGGTTGTCATACCTAGGGCTTGTCTAGCGGTGTTTGGCTAGGATGTCCCTATTATATCAGACCGGATTTGGAAGGGTATTGAGGCAGAGTAACTCGTGGTAGGAATGGGGATTTATGGGCGCTCAAGACCGGTAACAAACCCGTGAGAGGACATGAATCACATTGTGGGGGCCATTTATTGGTAGGGTTGCAAATAGTAAACTTGGGCTCATGGGCGCTCAAGACCGGTAGCCAACCTGTGAGAGGACATGAGAGCTTCCCGTTTATTATTTGAGGATGACCAATAGGGTTGATGAGTTCGTAGTCTGGGGCTACGTTGACTCTAGTGAGAAGGATATCTGAAAGGATTGCCCGGGGCGAGCAATGGACGTATCTAACTCAGACTTGATATAACCAAGTAGATGACTTGCATTAGGCTAGGTTTTACCTTGACATGCACCAATACTTAGACCAATGGTGATGTGAGAGAGCGGTGACCGAAACCCAGCCATGGAATCTCCTGAGGGATGCAGGACCCAACTACCACCAGCAGAGCCCAATATACGTAGATGGTTGAGGGAGAGTGACTTGACCTACCCAAAGAAGTATGGTGCTATGACTTAAAGCATGTCTGCCTATAGAGACCAACATTTTAGATTCATACATACATTGTCTGATTCATATCATATTGCATCTGCTATGATTTGCTATCATGTTATTTATGTTGTTATGGAATAACTTGCCTTGCTGAGTTCTCTTGAACTCACTCCTTTTTGTGCAAATATCTTTGTTAGATTATTTTTACAGGTATTGATGAGTATGATGGCCAGTACTATGAAGTGCAAGCCGATGATACGTACTACTCTCAAGGTGCTAGTGGTTACAAAGATTACGATGAAGATCCCCCATGTGATCATGCTGCGTACCAGGATTAGCCCTACCTTGGAGTGGAAGCGGCCGTGTTTAGTTTCTTTAGTTTATGTTTACGAAGATACACTTTATAAGACCGAAGAGACCTTAGTTTAGTTTGATTTTTTCTTTTCTTTCTCCCCTTTGAGAATCAGTTGTAATCTTTCTTTTTAGTTTTTGAGCTACATTTCCATTGTGATATGTGGAGTGATTTTTCGCGCACTCTACCTTTTGATTATTATATATTGGTATCATTCTTTCCGCACTCTGATTATATTGTCATTCTCTCTTCTTATCTTGATCTCTTGTTTATATAATGTTACATTGATTACATTTGGTTCATAATTATGTTACTGTGTATGTGGGAGGATGATTTCCTTGATACTTGTTCTTCGGGGCTGTGGATCACATACTCGAGTATGCCAGGTAGGGTACCGGCTGGGCGGATGTGACACATCATGTTGCCCATTATGTTCAAAACATCTTGAGTGGTGACCACCAATGGTGTCACATCCCGCCATCCGGTACCCTACCTGGCATACCCGAGTATGTGATCCACAGCCCCGAAGAACAGGGGGGGGCTCCCCACACCCACAAAAAAAAAAAAAGGAGCGAGAAAAAATTTGAAAAAGAAAAAAAAAAAAAAAAGAGTGAGCGAAGAAAAAAAAAAAAAAAGAGGGGGGGGGGGGGGAGAAAACACAAGCGGGGAGAACAGAGGGGGGGGGGGAAAACCCGCGCCCGGGAGGGGGCGTTTGTTAAAAAAAAAGAAAGAAAGAAAAAAAAAAAAAAAAAAAAAGGAGAGAGAGAGAAGAAAAAAAAAGGGGGGGGGGGGGGGAGAGAAAAAAACAAACAAGAAAAGAACGAGGGGGGGGGGGAGAAAACCCCCCCGCCCCCCAGCGGAGGGTGGATCTTCTTGTAACTAATATATCCAGTACCGATTTATACTGGTCAAACCAACTTCAACCGGGTTCGATTGAGAGATAAAGGCAAGATGATCAGAGACGTCCAAAAAGGAGCGATGATCTGATGGTCATAATTGAAAGAGAATTATAAGCGGGAAAGCCAGTATAAAAGCCAGAGAAGATCCGTAGGAAGGTAAGTCTCTAGAATCAACCAAAACTCTAAGCTCACTCTGATTGAACTCCATTACTAGCATTTGAGAAGCTCCAAAGAGCTCTGTATACACCATCGACACCATACTGACTAGACCGTCGGAGACGAGACGCCGATCAAGACGATCGGCTCCGTTTCTTACTGTGATTCTGTTTCTTTCAGGAGTGAGAGGTTGATTGATCGAAGAGCAAACCAGATCGAATCAGATCTGAGGAGTTCGGTGCGAGAAATTGCGGTTCAAGGCGATCGGCAAAAATAGCACCAACATTTTGGTGCCGTCTGTGGGAAACAAGTCAGAACAGAAGCTATGGCTCAATCACCTGAGCGAGAGGAGGAATTACCAATAGAAATTGCGGAAACAAGCCAGAGGGAGCCAAGGAGACTAAATCCAAAAAGAAGAACGAGAGAAGTGGTTTCGATGCCGCAAATTCCAGTGATGCAAACTCGACAGAGGCAGGGAATGCTGGAGGATCATTCTCCACCTCGTCCAACTGATCAGTTTGAAAGGCAAGAGAAACAATTAGCGAGATACATTGGCGACATCTCGTCCGAGTTAGATCCAAATCCGATCGTTGAGCGGTTTGAGAGCATGCAGCATCAAATACTGGAGACACAAAATTTGATGAGGACTTTCATCAAGCAGATCGGAGTACATCCTGAGGAAAGAGTTCCGGTCTTGTCAGCTGGAAGATCTCGAACTCTTTCCCGAGCAAAAGTGACCTCTGTCCCAAACTCTCAGATTCAAAAGTCAGGAGGAAGCCGAAGGAGATCATTTCTGAAGGAAGGATCAGGAGAAAGTGCAGATCCAAACTATATTCCACTAGAGACTGAAGATCGAGAATCGTCCAGAGATGATCAATTGAGTCATATCTGGAGCAAAAAAAGCAAGAGCGTTGGGAATTGGAGAGATAAGAGAGAAACGGGGAAAATCGGGAGATTGCGGATCTGAAGTTTATGGATCGGAAATCAGTAAAAGATTTCGCGTCCTCGATGATCAGATCCAACGACTGGTGAACAAAGATGGCGGAGAAAAAGCTGAGGAAATAATGAACCAGAATCCATTTGCTAAAGATATTATGTCAGCACCACTGCCGCGCAATTTTAAACTTCCGACATTCACGACGTACGATGGAAGTACAGATCCAATGGAACATCTGCTCCAGTTCAACTCTATTATGATGCTAGCTTGTAACTCTGATATTTTAAAGTGTCGCTCATTTCCATCTTCCTTGAAAGGATCTGCAACGACCTGGTTCTTCAGCTTATCGCCAGATTCCATTAAGGATTTTAAGGATTTGACGAAAGTATTCTTGTCAAGATTCCAAAGTAGCATGAAAAGCAGCAAAACTGTTGATAACTTAGCTGCAATCCGCCAAAAATCGGGAGAATCAGTTCGAAATTATATGAAGAGATTCAATCAGGAGTCAATTCAAATTAAAAATTTGAATGAGGTGGTGGCATATGACGCTATGTTTAGAGGCCTAACAGATGAGCATCTTCTGGAATTCCTGATCATGAACAAGCCAGCGAACATAGCAGAATTGACGACTCGCTGTAATCAGTATGCAAATATGAAAGACATTCTCCAAGCAAGAAAAGAAATTGATAGCAGTGGAGTTAAAAGGAAAGATGATGGAGCTGTGAAATCTGATCAGAGAGAACGAAGGAACAGCAGGAGCTTTTCAAGAAATATTCCTGATCGTCAATACAGAAGGGACATTCCCAAACCATTCCAAGAAAACTATACTCCTCTCAACGCAAGAAGATCGGAAATTCTGATGCAAATTCAGCATCAGGGATTTATGAAATGGCCACTACCTATGATAGCAAAGGCGGATGAGAGGAATCCGAATAGGTTCTGTAGATATCAAAAAGATCATGGTCATGATACTGATGACTGCAGAATTCTGAAAAATGAAATTGAACGACTGGTCAACCAAGGAAGATTGGATCAGTATGTTCAAAAGAGAAATGGGGGAAACAGAAGAAATGTTGCTGATCAGCCGAGAAGGTGGAACAATCGAACACCAGCTAGAGAAGAACAAGCCAAGGGAGATTTTCAGTATAACTCTCCAGAGGAAAATACTAAACAGCAGGAAAATCGGCAGATTCAACAGAAGCAGTCCCCCGTCATGACCATCCTGGGAAGTTTGGACTTAAATTCAATTTCAAAATCTAAGGCTCATGCCAGGTATGTGAATACTGTCGAATCTCATGTTATTCCTAGAAGAATCAAAATGATGAAGGAAATAGTCTTCACGGAGGAAGAAATGGAAGGAATTCAAGAACCACACGATAATGCCGTTGTGGTAGTCATCGAGGTGGCAAACAAAGATATTCATAGAGTTCTGGTAGACATAGGATCATCTGTAGACATCATGTCTTATGAAGCTTTTCAACAATTGACGTTGGATACGGTCAAGATAAAACCTTGCAGCACAAGACTATTTGGATTTTCTGGAGAGTCTACTTTGGTAGAGGGGACTGTGGAACTAACGATAACACTTGGAACACATCCACAAACGGTAACTACAGTTACCAAATTTTTGTTAATAAAAAGTCTATCAGCATACAATATAATTCTTGGGAGACCAACGTTGAATACTATTGGTGCAATAATTTTGACAAGACATTTGAAGGTCAAATTCCCAACAGAAGGTGGCATTGGAGAATGCAAATCAGATCAGAAAACTTCAAGGCAAAGCTATACAACTTTTTTAAAGGATTCGAAAGCACAAGGTAAGGCACTTGCCTTTACTGTTGAAGTTACAGATAATAGGGATGAGGAAAAAATTCAAAGAGGTGAACCAGTAGAAAAGCTAGAAAAAATTTGTTTTGGTTTGGAGAATCCAGAAAAAGGGACCATGATAGGAGCTGATCAGAACAGTCAGGACAAGGAGCAATTGAAAGAATTTCTTCAGCAAAACGCAGATGTCTTTGCCTGGTCGGCACAAGACATGCCAGGTTTAAGCGAGAGAGGTGGCGAGCATTGTTTATGGATAGATAAATCTATCAAACCAGTGAAACAGAGACGAAGGAATTTCTCATCAGAAAAGCATGATGCAATTAAGGTTGAAGTGGACAAACTTAAGAAATCTGAGTTCATTGAGCAAATCGAGTGTCCAAGGTGGTTAGCAAATGTGGTAATGGTGAAAAAGCATAATGGAAAATGGCGAATGTGTGTAGATTACACTGATTTGAACAAGGCATGTCCCAAGGATTGCTATCCTTTGCCGCGAATTGATCAGCTAATCGATGCCACATCGGGTCAACAAATGTTGAGTTTTATGGATGCTTATTCAGGTTATAATCAAATTCTTATGAAGAAGGAGGATCAACCTCACACGGCATTCATGACCAATCGGGAAAGCTATTGTTATAAAGTTATGCCTTTTGGGTTAAAAAATGTTGGTGCAACATACCAAAGGGCAATGAACAAGCTGTTCACTGATCAGATTGGAAGAAATATGGAGGTTTACGTAGATGATCTTCTTGTAAAAAGTCAATTTAAATCTGATCATCTCGTCGATCTAAGAGAGTGCTTTGATGTATTGAGGAGAAATGGAATGAGACTCAATCCTGAGAAGTGTGCATTTGGAGTTTCATCTGGTAAATTCCTAGGTTTCATGGTCACACGAGAGGGCATTGAAGCAAATCCGAGAAAAAATCGGGGCTATCTTAAATATAACGGCTCCCAGTGATATGAAAGAAATTCAAAGCTTAACGGGAAGAGTTGCAGCATTAAGTAGATTTATATCCAGATCGGAGATAAGTGTGCACCATTCTTCAAGGCTTTGAAGAATCTAAATGCACTCAACGAATTCAAATGGTCGGAAGACTGTCGGAATTCATTTGAGGAGTGAAGAGGAGGTTGACCGATCCACCAGTTTTATCTCGACCAAAGCCCGAGAAAGCTTGCAGATATATCTATCTTCTTCAAAGGCGGCGGTAAGCGCGGTGTTAATCCGGGAGGAAGGTACTTGTTCAAAATCCTATCTACTTTGTAAGCCATACATTGTTAGATGCGAGAATCTAGATATCGGAATTTGAGAAACAGGCTTTCGCCTTAATAGTAGCGACCCGGAAGCTCCGGCCCTATTTTCGGGCTCATCCAATTATTGTTCTTACTAACTGGCCTTTAAAGAAAATACTGCATAAACCTGATCCGGCAAGGAGAATGGTATCATGGGCGATAGAGTTAACGAGAACATGATATAGATTATAAACCTAGAACCGCAATAAAGGCACAAGTTTTGGCCGATTTTATTGCTTGAAAGTGTTTCATCACCAGAGGAGGAAAAAGATTCTAGTAAGGTATCTTCTGTGTGGACCTTACATGTAGATGGGTCAAGTCATTCGCAGGGATCAAGAGCGGGAGTGATTTTACAAAGTCCGTTCGGATTTGTAATTCAAAATGCACTTCGGTTTAATTTTCATGCTTCAAACAATGAAGCAGAATATGAAGCTCTTATTGCAGGGTTGCGACTAGCCAGATCTCTCTGTGTTCAAAGCATCGAAGTAAAAAGTGATTCAGAGCTGGTGGTCAGTCAAGTCATGGGAGCGTATGGTGCGAAAGATGATCGAATGGTCAGCTATCTTAAAAAAGTATCACAATGTAAGGAGTGGTTCGCACAATTCTCAGTCACAAGGATATCTCAAAATCAAAATAATGAAGCAGATTCTCTGGCAAAATTGGCATCCGCAAAGTCTGTTTCTATTCCACAAACTGTATATTATGAGGAGCTAGATATTCCGGCATATTCAGAGCCAGAGATAATGGAAATTGATGCAGAGATATCTTGGATGGATCCTATTATACAGTATCTGAAGGACGGTATTCTTCCTGAAGATAGGGAAAAGGCCAGAACTGTGAAAAGAAGGGCTGCTAGGTTTATTCTAAAAAATGAGTTATTATATAAAAGAACAGTTTCTGGGCCACTGTTGAAATGTTTGGGACCCTCTGATGCTCTTTATGCCTTATCTGAAGTTCATGAAGGAATTTGTGGAAACCACTTAGGTGGGAAAGCTTTGGCATATAAAATTTTAAGACAAGGATTTTATTGGCCACGAATGCAATCTGAGGCAATTGAGTATGTAAGAAGGTGTCATCAATGCCAGATTCATGCACCAATTTAGAGCCAGCCAGCAGAGCAGCTAACATCAATTCTTAATCCTCTCCCATTTGCTATGTGGGGTATGGATTTGTTGGGACCTTTTCCTGTTGCAGCTGGAGGGAAAAAGTTTGTAGTGGCTGCAATCTATTATTTTACGAAATGGGTAGAAGCAGAAGCCTTGGCAACAACTACCACGAGTCAAATTGAAAAGTTCTTCAGAAATCATGTCATATTCAGATATGGCCTACCAAAGATTCTACTGATTGATCACGGACCACAATTTGACAATGAGAGATTCAACGAATTCTGTGCAGATTATCATATTGAGTGCAAACACTCATATGTAGCATATCCTCAATGCAATGGCCAAATTGAGGTAACAAACAGAACACTTTTGCAGGGGATAAAAAAGAGACTGGATGAAGCGCATAGTTTGTGGATTGATGAACTACCTCATGTACTATGGGCATATAGGACTACGGTCAGGACCCCAACAGGTGAAAAACCTTTCAGACTGGCGTATGGATCAGAAGCATTGGCTCCAGTGGAAGTTATGGTGGGATCAAATAGATATGAAGGATTTGATCCAATAACTAATGAAGAGGGACTACGGGCAAACCTCGAATTTTTAGATGAAGTCAGAGAAAAGGCCTTATACCATAATATGGAATATCAAAGGAGAACAGCAGCGTATAATAATGCTCGAATCAAACATAAATCTTTCAGAGTAGGAGATTTGGTTTTGAGGAAAAAATCAGCATCAGATCCAAGGAACTGTGGAAAGCTTTCTGCAAACTGGGAAGGACCATATGTGGTAACAAAAACTGTGAGCAAAAACACATATTGGCTGAAGGACTCTCATGGAAGTTGTTTGAAACGACCGTGGAATGTAGTTCACCTTAAGAAATATTATCAGTAGAAAGAATTTTCTGGTATTCTTGGAGAATGCATTTTATTAAACGTGGTCATCCAAAGTTTCTTTCTCGTTATTAATCCAAGAGACATCTATGCGAACCAGTTTCTTCTGATCAAGCCATTTCAACGTTGATCCAGGATCATTCTTTTTGAGGATGATCCCGACTTTCCGAAGTCAGACCCAAGTGGTCAGCCTTCCGAGGACAGGTCATGCTTTCCGAAGCTGATCACGGATCATTCCGTACCGAGGGTGATCCCGACTCTTCATGAGTTAGGCTCAAGTAGCCAGCCTTCCGAGGCGTGATTATGCTAGCTGATCCGGATCATTCCGTACCGAGGGTGATCCCGACTCTTCGTGAGTTAGGCTCAAGTAGCCAGCCTTCCGAGGCCTGGTCATGCTTTCCGAAGCTGATCACGGATCATTCCGTACCGAGGATGATCCCGACTCTTCGTGAGTTAGGCTCAAGTAGCCAGCCTTTCGAGGCCTGGTCATGCTTTCCGAAGCTGATCACGGATCATTCCGTACCGAGGGTGATCCCGACTTTACGTAAGTCAGGCTCAGGTAGCCAGGTCACGCTAAGCTAATCACGGATCATTCCTTTCGCGAGGGTGATCCCGGATTGTTCCTTCCGAGGAATGATCCCGACTTTCCGAAGTCAGGCTCAAGTAGCCAGCCTTCCGAGGCCTGGTCGTGCTTTCCGAAGCTGATTATGGATCATTCCTTTTGCAAGGATGATCCCGACTTTCCGAAGTTAGGCTCCAGTAGCCATCTTTCTAAGGCAGCATTCGGATCGAGTACGACGGAATTAATCAGTAAAATAACTAAAGGATCAGGTTACACTGAAGTCTATTAATTGAAGTTCAAAAGTCAGATCAGGTATTAAAAATCCTTTTAAATACTTTTTCATCAGAGGTATTTCAGCAGTATATATAATATAAAAATAATCACAATAGAAGGAGGGAAGAAAATTTCATTCACATAAAAGTTGAACAAGTTAAAAAAAAAAAAAAAAAAAAACCTCATATGCAAAAGAGGTAGGAAAGAAAGAAAAAGGTAAGTTCATAAAGCAAAAAGAGTGTTTTCTTCATATGTGTGATTTTGTAGATGGATCAACATCTGTAGCATTATCAGACGGATCAACATCAACAGCATCATTAGCAGCAATATCTTCATCTCCTTGAGCAGGTAAGTTATCATCATCATTATCATCTGAACCATGGCAGAATGATCTGGGCCAGAGCTGGAGGAGTCACTCATATCATTATCAGAATCATCTTCTGATGAACAATCAGAACTGGGATGCTTCAAATTCCTAAGATCAAAAAAGGTTCTAGAAGGGAGAAACTCTGGAGATAACAACTTGAAATCTAAACCAGGATGAGTCTTAAGGATCTCTGAAAAAATTTGGTCAGAGCAGTCCTTTACCATATTTTTGCAAAACCCTAGGAAAGTTGGATTATCTCCAACTTCCTTCATAGAGGAGGTAACCGAATTTAAAACTATCTGGCTTTCATTTTGTATTCTTCTCTTTTCAATTTCAAACTGTTTCCTCTCTGCCTCTAAGTCTTCATGTAGCAAAGTTTTGAATTTTAAAGTTTTATCCAGGAGTGCATGAAGGTTTTCTTTCTCCTGGGAAACCAAATTAAAGGAAGCAATGAGATTATCCTTTTCTGCTGTTATCTCATCGAGCCTTAACTCCAAACCATTACTCTTATCCTCCAAAGCAAACTTCTCCAGCAGAATTGAACTGAAAGCTTTCACATGATATTCTTGTGCCAACTCTAAAGCAGTATTTAGTTTCTCAATCTCATCAAACTTCTCCTGGAGTTCATTTTTTTCCTTCTCAATACTTTGTGACCAGACCAAAGCTCTGGTCAGCTTTCCTTTAAAATCTTCTCTTTCACCTGTGGCAATTTTGGCCCTGTCAAGGGCATCATCCTTTAATATTTTAAGTTGAAAAAGCTCATTCCTATGATTCAAAACGGCTTCTCTCAACATAGAAACTTCTTCCTGCAATTCAGCACAATGGTTAGAGCAAATTTCATAATCATTATGCAAACTATCAAGATCATTCATCAAATCTATTTCTCTGAATTCAGCTGCTGTTAATTTTCTCTCTGAAGATCCCAATTTTCTTCGAAGATCCTGTACCTCATTAACCAATTCGAAGTTCTTCTTGATCAGTTCATCATTTTCCTGAGACAGTTTTTTCTCTCTCCAACACTTCAGAAAATGCATTGATGGCAGCCCCAAAACATCTGTTGATCAATCAATATATATATATATATATATTAAAGACAGTATAAATAATCAGATCAAAAGTAAATCAGTCTTAAATAAATAAATAAAAAAGGGTCTAATTCTTACCCCCACCCATGAGAATAAAGATTAGAATCAGACATCCGTGCAGTATTCTTCTTGTCACGAGGGATTCTGCCTTTTGTACCCCATTCTCTAGCAGCCTCCCAATTACGGCTGGCTGTGTGATTTTCTTTTAAAAACTACTCAGGGTGGAAAGGATTCCGGAATCAGCATTGCTCATGGTATCATCAACCTGATCAGGGGCTGGTTGGAGATCAGCTATCTCAAGAATATTCTTAGGATTAACATTCACTGCAGCATCATTTGAACCAGTCTGCATAATGATATTTTCTTGGTCTTCATGACCGACATGAGGGTCAATTACCATGAGAGCTTCAGGAGGGACAAGATTATTCTCTGGGAGAGCTACTTCATGAATTCCATGGGAAACATTTTGGTTATTGTCCTCCAAAGGAGGAACATCTTGATCACTTTTCTCAGGAGGGGGAACATCAATATTTGGAGGAGCAAGAACATCAATATCTGGAGG
This sequence comes from Hakea prostrata, assembly GCF_041222555.1. Lineage (NCBI taxonomy): Eukaryota > Viridiplantae > Streptophyta > Magnoliopsida > Proteales > Proteaceae > Hakea > Hakea prostrata. The sequence continues at coordinate 191,280 of NW_028291199.1, read as the reverse complement.
AGCAACAACATCAAAAACAAAAAAAAAGTAAGGGCGGCAACAACATCCACCCCGGGGATGGATAAAGGTAAAAAGGAAAAAACGGAAATTTCATTCACACGATCCTCGGCAACAACATCCAAGGGAGAGACAGGAACATCAATATTTTCATCACATAATTGATCGGCTATTTCTTCAATAATACCACCTGCAGCATGTGTTAGTATGTCTTCAGCAATTTTCTTCAGGTGGTCAGAAGAATAGTCAAATAAATCCTTACCTTGACCTTCGTCCTCAACCATTTTTCCTGGGAAGACGGAAGTATCATGAGGAATTTCTTCACGTGGATTATCTTCAACAGTGGGAACTTCTGTGGGGGCAGTATGAATTTCTTTTCTTCTTTTCTTCTTCTTCTTTGAGCCAGACGGGCCCTGGTCAGAGACTGGACCTGTGGACCTAAGTCTACATCTCAGTGTATTGGAGGTTCTGGAGGTCCTCATCTTGGGACCAAGGATTTCACTTGCAACTGTTTTCACAATTTGCACATCAGCATCTTCTCGATGGCACTTTACTGGAGCCGGGGTAGTTTTCTCTTGATCAGGGGAATCTCTTTTAGCAGTTTTTCTTTTCGAAGGATGACGGGCAGTGTGTTTTCTTTTCTTGGAGGGTTTAATAACCCTAGAATCAGACTTCTTTTCCTCTGAAACACTTCTCCGTAGGTCAGCAACATTAAGGATGGGATGAGCAATTACTTCTGATGGCAAAAATATATGATAATGAGTAAGGATTACAAAAAGATAGAAAGGTATACAACAGTTATTATCTTTACCTGGAAAAAGGCCGTGACTAATGAGACCTGCATCTGTCTTCAACTTGGCCGCATCTATGGGAGTTCCAGTCGGAATCATACTCTAGGTTACTCGGTCATATTCAGTAAGCACAGGACGTACTTTTAGAGGAGATAAGGATTCCAAGGAATGAAGACACCATCGAGACCGGAAGTTTGGATTTGGAATAGCGCAGAAGAAGTATTTTTCCCGCCATTGCTTATTGTCATGGGGAATGGAAGAATCAATGAAAATTTTGGATTCTCTTCCCAGTTCACCCAAAATGCAGGTTCTTCTGGCAAAGTGAAGGTATCCGCGTTCGCGGGATACTTTCAAGGTGTAATAATTTCTGAAGAGATCAACAGACGGGACACGATTCATCCGGAGAATAAACGCAAAAAAAACGGTAAACCAGCCTCCAACTATTTGGAGTAAGGCGAGAAGGACAGACATGATAATAGTCCAATAAAGATTGAACTACGGGAATCGGGGGATTCTAAAACCTGAATCAAGGTGATCAAGGTAGATGGTGATAACACCGGGATCAACCCGAGTAAGGACGGTCGGAGGAGTCGGGAACCCATACTCTAGCATCGAAAGGAAAATGGTAACTTTCCAAATAAGAATCCAGGTGGGATTTCTTTATTTTAGTGGGATACCATTCAGGACCGGCATGCTTTGAATCCATTTTTTCTCTGGACATGTTGACAGGAGTATAAGGAAGGATGGCTTCGTCATGAGCATACGGGACCGGTTTCCAGTCTGAAGGATTATGTTGAGAAGAGGAAGAAGCACCGGACACATTTTTCATTTGCTCTCTGTTTGGAGGTATATCAGGTTGGGAAGAGATACTGGGTACTGAAGGATTGGAAGCAGGATCCATGGCGGAGATAAGAAAGGAAGAAGAAGAAGAAAATTGAAAAGGTAAAATCTGAAAAGGAGTAATAAAGGAGTTAGCAGATAGGTATGTTGGTGTTCGCGAAGGAGAAGAGCAGTACGGAAAGGAAAAGGCGACGGTTGATGAGATATATAAAAGAATGAGAGAGGATTTCTTGAAAGGAGGGGGAAATACACGATGGTCCAAAATCAATGGTCATTACCTTTCGTAACCGACGCGTGGGATTAATCATCTAACGCATGAAAAACAGCAGTTGAAAAGAATGAAGATGATGTGTGAAAGGGCAAGGGAACAATATGATGGCAATGCATGGGAAAAAGACGAAGTCAGTGATCAAGCGGCGGTAACATTAAGGAAGTTAAAAAGTTATATTTGAAAATTCAGAAAAGATCTGACAAGACAGTGATTTCAGCCGGTTTTAAGATAATTTGGGGGCTGAGTATAGTAATATAATTTCAACCAATACAAAGGACATGATTTCATGAGAGATATGATTATAAGCAGATTTTCAAGATAATGATGATATGATACGATAACTCGTCATCAAGGTTTTGAAGAAACCGAGGATTACCTGGGGAAAAGGCGTAATAGCTGGACAAGGGATACTGTGTGATTTTGATGAAAAGGATAAGACCTCCTGACCAGAGTCTCATACAAGTTCGACCTGATCAGCAGGCTTGGGGGCTTATGTTGTAACTAATATATCCAGTACCGATTTATACTGGTCAAACCAACTTCAACCGGGTTCGATTGAGAGATAAAGGCAAGATGATCAGAGACGTCCAAAAAGGAGCGATGATCTGATGGTCATAATTGAAAGAGAATTATAAGCGGGAAAGCCAGTATAAAAGCCAGAGAAGATCCGTAGGAAGGTAAGTCTCTAGAATCAACCAAAACTCTAAGCTCACTCTGATTGAACTCCATTACTAGCATTTGAGAAGCTCCAAAGAGCTCTGTATACACCATCGACACCATATTGACTAGACCGTCGGAGACGAGACGCCGATCAAGACGATCGGCTCCGTTTCTTACTGTGATTCTGTTTCTTTCAGGAGTGAGAGGTTGATTGATCGAAGAGCAAACCAGATCGAATCAGATCTGAGGAGTTCGGTGCGAGAAATTACGGTTCAAGGCGATCGGCAAAAATAGCACCAACAGATTCTAAGATAATACAACGGAATAGACTATGAAAAGTAAAGAAACAAAGAAGTCTAAGTGTCAAATCAAGTCTTCCATCGGTTCTTCTTCTTCTTCGATCCTTGTCTTCTTCACCTTGGGCTTATGCACTTGCTTCTTTGGACCATCATCTAACTCTTGATCCCAACGGTGAGCAAGACGGTATCTACTACTATCAATAGGAGCCATCAAAGTGATCCATACCGATGTATGGGTCGTACCACTGGTCACTAGCTTCTCCCCCTATGTCCGCAACTGTATTATATAAGGAAGGGTCCTCCGTACTAGTGCATGGGATCTCTTCCAAACCTGAAAAGTCATCTAAAAACATATCCCCCAAAGGGTGAGCTCAAAAGAACTCAGCAAGTAGTTTAAACACAATTAACAATTAAAAACAATCACAATCTCAACATCAAGAATAAGGCATGAATGCAAATGATATAAAACAGTATGCAAGTATGCTTCTAACTCTATATATGCTAGTCTCTATTGGTAGACATGCTTTAAGATAGAACACCATACTCCTCTGGGTAGGTCTCAAATCACTCTCCCTCAACCATCTCAGTATCTTGGGTTCTCCGTTGGTAATTGGGTCCTGCGTCCCTCTTGGACATTCCATGGCTGGGATTTAAGGCAACACTATCGCTTACCACCATTGGTATGAGTATTGGTGCATGTCAAGGCTAAACTTAGCCAAATGCAAGTCTTTTACTTAGTTATATCAACTTAAGGTCGGATACTTCCATTCCTCGCCTCTCATGATCCTTTCTGGTATCCTTCCCCTAGAGTCATTGTATCCTATGGCTCGACCAACTTGGACTACCAGACTCTTAACCCTTTTAGTCATCCACAAATAATAAATGGGAAGCTCTCATGTCCTTTCACGGGTTGATTACCAGCTTTGAGCGCCCATGAGCCCAAGTCTATTAAATGTGACCCTACCAATGAATGGCCCCTCACAATGTGACTTGTGTACTCTCACGGGTTGGTTACTGGTCTTGAGCGCTCACAAATCCCCATTGCTGCCATCGGTCACTCAGTCTTAATTCCCCTCTGATAGGGTCTAATATAATAGGGTTCTCCTAGCCCAACATTGCCAGACATGCCCAAGGTATGTCAACCAGTAATCAGGGAAAGCACCAAGGGGCACCATAGGAATGCGTCCCATACCACCTCCACTGGTGTCGAATGACAGAAACACCAAAAGGGCATTCTCCAATCACTATTCCATACTGTTGGTAATACTCCAACATGGTTCAATTTAATTAATTGATACGGGAAAGATTCCTTACCTGGATTCGCTTTCCCTTTTGTGAAGTATTCGCAGCGGAAGTAAATATGGATCCACGTTCTCGTTCCACCACCAAATGTCTACCGGGATGATTCCACAATCACAAGGAAAGGGAAGTATTTCCACAACCCAAATGCCGTGTGGAAAGGATGGGATAGTGATCTAAAACAAAGGAAGTAACCTCCAATGGGTTTCTCCTTCCTGCATTTCTTGGAGAAAGGGAGAGAGAGATGGGAGACGCCATTTCTGGAAAACTTACGTAATGCAATCACACTCAATTATGCGGTGGTTACCAAAATATATAACCCTATTTTGTAACCGCCCTAATAGTGAGTTTCCAAATTTGCCCTTGGGCATTTAATTTATTTATTATATTAATAAATTCCAATAGCTCCCACTTGCACAAGGGCAAGTGTTAATCTTTCAATGTGTCCCAGACACACATGTATATCCCAGATATACACATTCAATCTCTCTACTATGTATCCCAGATACATAGACCTCTTGTGTCCCAGACACACATGTATATCCCAGATATACATATTCAATCTCTCTGCTATGTATCCCAGATACATAGACCTCTTGTGTCCCAGACACACATGTATATCCCAGATATACATATTCAATCTCTCTGCTATGTATCCCAGATACATAGACTTCTTGTGTCCCAGACACACATGTATATTCGAGATATACATATATATTGATCTCTTCACTATGTATTCCAGATACATAGACCACCTGTGTCCCAGACACTAATATCGACAAGTCATACTGCCAAAATGGGTTGTGCTACCGGTGATATACCTGCACGTGTGAGCCCCAAACTAGAAACCTTCCCAAAATGCCAGAATGACACATCACTCAAAGAAACATATCAAATAAGCATTAGTATAACACAATGTCCTAGGTTTATTCAAACTCACCAGACTGAAGGGATCTCGATCCCTCTGAGAGATCACCTTCTTGTCCTTAAAATGTTCACTACTATAACACATACAGTTGGCGCCATCAAACACTTTTAGGGTGCAGTTGAATCAAACCTTTCCTTTTGCCCCAGACCATCACTACACTTAGGATTGACTCCCTTCCCGGTAGTGCCCCTTTAGGTCGAATCTATCATGACCATAGGTAACACCCCAAAGTAGCCACATCAACCCTTCGTTTCATGATGTCGTCGAAAGTCACTAAGAACACTAATGGATCATAAGGTCCAGGACTCACAGAATGAGAGGAGCAGGGATCCATCCTCTCATTTCCAATGATCGCTAAGCACACATAGTATGATATACGTGCTATGGTGGAGCATTCTATATACAATAGAACGTATGTCCATCTCAACACCATACAGGTCTTAGTCTAGTCGCAACCTCTTGCGCCTAACCCGAGTTTCTTTATTGTCGCCACCCTAGCGCCACATAAAGTACTCACACTTGGCTCCTATAGGCAACATGAATAGTGGGAACATTCATGTCAATTCTCTTCACAATAGATAAACTCATCTTGATTCCAAATCAAGGCGACATCATGATTATGCATTGACCTACACAAAGTCATTCACAATCTGTCTCATCTTTGCTCGCCTCCAAGGCGCCAGAGGTGAATGCTCGTGTGAGTGAGCCATTCTCTTGCCTATTGACATATCTTGTTATGCTAGAAGAAACACAATCACACAGAAAGTGAATAAAAATAAATGCTAGAATGAACTCATATTACTCAATAATAAGAAAGTCTCAGTACAAAAATAAGTCACAATCTGCGCAAGCCTAAGGATTTTACATGAGAAATAAAAACATCCTTGGCTATAGGTTTGGTAAGAGGGTTAGCTACCATCTGACTAGTAGATATGTGCTTAAGTACAACTTTCTTCCTTGATGTAATGTCTCTAACAAAGTGATATCTCAACTATATATGTTTGGTCTTCCCATGATACTTGGGGTCCTTGACATAGCTAAGAGCTGCCGTACTATCACAGTAGACAAGGGCAGCCTCTTTGGATGTCATCACAATCCCAATATATCGAAGGAATCTCCTCAACCAAACAGCCTCTTGAACCGCAGCTGAGCATGCCACATACTCTGCTTCCATGGTCGAGAGGGATATACAAGCTTGCTTCTTGCTACACCACGAAAAGGCCCCACCATTCAGCAAGAAAGCATATCCAGAGGTTGATTTGCGCTCATCGATGTCTCCAGCCCAGTTGGCATCAGTATAGCCAACTACCCGCAAACCTGATCCTTGGTAACACAGCATGTAGTTACTTGTTCCTCTGAGATATCTCAATATCCTCTTGACTACTTTCCAATGCTCTATGCATGGGTTTGATTGGTACAGACTAACCAAACCCACTGCATAACAAATATACGGCCCAGTACACATCATAGCGTACATAAGGCTACCCACTGCACTGGAAAATGGAACTCTTTCCATCTTGGTTTTCTCCTCTGGAGTCTTAGGACCCATATCAATGCTCAAATGCAAACCCTTCTCCACTGGAGTATCAATAGGTTTGCAGTTGTGCATCTGGTATCTCGTCAAGATATTGTCAATATAGGTCTCTTGAGATAAACCTAGTAATCTCTTTTGCCTATTTCTGACAATCTTGACACCAAGCACATAGCTTGCTTCACCCATGTCCTTCATATCAAATACGGAGGACAACCATTTCTTAATGGTTTCCAATAGTTCATTGCTATTGCTAGCCATAAGTATGTCATCTACGTACAGTGTCAGAATGACATAATTATTATCAGATCTCTTGATGTAAACACAGTGATCTTCCTCAAGCATGGAAAAACCATTTTCCATCATAGCTTGGTGGAAGCACACATTCCACTGTCTAAATGCTTGTTTTAAGCCATATATGGACTTCTTAAGCTTGCACACTTTGCGCTCAAGTCCATTTGCTTCAAAGCCTTGAGGTTGATCCATATAGATCTCTTCCTCAAGTTCTCCATTGAGAAAAGCAATTTTTACATCCATCTGATAAAGCTCCAAGTCCAACTGAGCAACAATAGCTAATATGAGGCGAATTGAGGCAAACCTAACCACAGGGGAAAAAGTTTCCTCATAATCAACGCCTTCTCGTTGGGTGTAGCCCTTAGCCACTAAACGAGCCTTGAATCTCTCAATAGATCCATCCGCCTTTCTTTTGATCTTGAGAACCCACTTGTTCCCAATTGCCTTTCGGCCTGGCGGCAAGTCAACCAAGTCCCAGACATGATTAACTTTCATCAACTCCAACTCTTCCTTTATTGCTTTCAACCATTCCTTTGAGCTTGACCCCGCAAGAGCTTTCTGCACGCTCTTTGGTTCATGCTCATCGACTGAAGTCATCTCACAGTCGATCTCTTCAGGAGTTACCATGTAGGCTTCATCCTCTACGTCGAAACGTCGACGAGGAACTAGCCCGCACCCACTAAAGCGCAAGTGCATGTCAGATTGCTCACCGTCTAAGGTAGCTATCACATCTGCACTCCCACTCCTACTAGGATCTTCTGGATGAACCCTAGGTTCATTATCCAGAATCTGAATCCTTGGAGTGACAAGACCACTATCTTGTATCTCAAAGAATTCCGATGATACTTTGTTAACTCCTGAAAGAGATGGAAAATCATTCTCCAAGAATGTCGCATCCCTAGACTCAAGTTCCGTTCTCCTCTCACTCTCATCTAGTCCGATGAAGACATGGCCCTTTGAGGGTTCATAATATCTCACAAAGATACACTTTCTTCCTCTAGGCCCAAGCTTTCCATATTGGTGAGAAGTAGAGTGAACATATGCTGCACATCCCCATGCGCACAAGTAACTCAAATCTGGCTTCCTTCCTGTCCACAACTCATATGGTGTGGAAGGAACCGATTTGGTTGGAACTCTGTTGAGGATATAGGCCGCATTCAGCAAAGCATCTCCCCAATAAGAGATGGGTATATTTGCCTGCGCCATCATGGATCTCACCAAGTCTAGCAAGGTTCTATTCCTCCTCTCAGCAACCCCATTTTGCTGTGGAGTCCCTAAAATAGTTAGTTGTCTAGATATCCCCTTTTCATCACATAACCCTTTGAACATATCGGAGAGATACTCTCTACTTGTGAAACCCAACCCTAACCCTGACCTGGAAACCCTGTTGTTTGTAGGTCTAGCAACCCAAAGTAAGGCAAGAAGTCAACTTTGGGCCATTTCAGTTGAAGACTTGATGGCTGGAGTGGAATCCTTGAGTATGGATGTCAGTGCCCCTTTTATGGAAACTGCACACTGATAAAGATTGGATTAGTTGATGGACTTGGAGTGCTATTTGTATTGGTTCGAAGGCATTTCTACCTACTAGGTATGTCACTTTAGGTGTGTGCAAAACCCCTTGATGTTTGGACTTGATCTGAGCCTTCAATTCCCTGTTTTGAAGTTGCTGTTCTGATTGGTCGACTGGACCGGTCGACCAATCAATCGACCAATTGATTCTGTTTTTGAAATTTGAATCGTGGCTACTCTATTTAAGCCTAATCTCGGGAATACTCCGCCTCATCTGCCTCCTAAGCCTCTAGAACGAGTTAGAACCCTAATCTAATCGCTTCCCTTGCATCCTTGGTTGATATCTCGCAAGAACTCAAGCAATCCTCATCCTCCTGCATCAAAGGTATGTGTATGATCTCTTTCCTCTCTATCTCTGATTTTTCTTTTCTTGAATCTGTTCTTGGTTGAGATCAGGAAAATAATGCTGCATTCTTGCAACCATCTATTCCATGATCTCATCATGTTCCTTGAGATCTATGATCATCATCATGATCTCAACCCTTGCCAATTGAATCCTGGAAACCCTAACCTTGTGTGGTCATCAGGGGAACCTTTTGTAAACCCCCATGTGAGGGAAACCTCATGGGTAATGTGGAGGTTGGTCTAAATTCAATATTCTTAAATTCTTCTTGTTGTAATCGGCCTATCATCAATTCCCTCCCTCTTGTGATCTCAACCTTTTTCATGGGAACCAAAAAGGGTGAAACCCTAATTTCTTGGGTAAGATCAAGAACCCCTATTTTAATCATGTTAGAAGACTCTCACTTTATTTTCTTTACTAGAATTGTAACCTATTAATTTTATTTCCTTACCCTTGATCATGTTATATTTTTCCGTCATAATCTATGTTTAACCTAATTAGGTTAACTTTCTGGTTCTTGAGTTGTGACCTGGAAACTTGATTTGATTAACGGTTTGTTGTCCTCTATAGACTTAGATGTTTCCATTAATGTTTCCCCCTTATTTTGTACCCTTTTGAACCACCAAATTCGGATTCATATTCTAAAAATTCTGATTTTTGAAGGCTACTGTCTCTGTTGGTCGACTCATTGGTCGACTGGGGCAGTAGACCAATCAGTTGACCAATGGGTACAGCAACCCCATTCTGGGTCTATTTTGATTGAATTGTAATCTTTCCTTCCATGTATCTATCCTAACTCATAGTATACACTTGTTTAAGACTCTTTTCTCAGGTTTAGTCAAGGTCTTACTTGATTCTCTAAGTTCCTTTGCGAATTAGAAGGTAAGGACAGTTATTTCCTTAACTACATAGATTACTTGTTCTCTGGTTTCTACTTTGTGAAACTATGAGATTACCTACTGTTGTTGTACTTTAATTATGATCTCCTACTGTGAGAACAGTAGCACTTGTGTATATCATCTTTTTCATTATTCATGTTATATGAATTACTTATTGCTACTTAATCTGATTTTGCTTTTACATTCTCTTTTATATGATGAACTACTGGTTGTGTATGTCATGACCGATCTGAGAATGTGTTTGATTAAGTTTGGTTTGGGATTGGGAGGTGTCCTTTTGACACTTCTGTCCTTGGACATTATCGGAAATAGTATGGGATGTTTTCGGGGTTGCCCATCGACACTTTCCCGAATCATTGGTTGTCTTACCTAGGGCTGTCTAGCAGTGTTTGGTTAGGTTGTACCCCTATTATATCAGACCCGATTCGGAAGCGTATTGAGACCGAACGACCCGTGGTAGCAATGGGGATTCACGGGCACTCAAGACCGGTGAGTTATATCCGTGAGAGGACGGGAATCACATTGTGGGGGCCATTTATTGGAGGGTTGCATATGGCTAGACTTGGGCTCATGGGTGCTCGAAACCGGTGAGTTATATCCGTGAGAGGACATGAGAGCTTCCCGTTTACCATATGTGGATAACCAATAGGGTTGATGAGTCCGTATTTGAGAGAGTCAGATACGCTGACTCTAGTGGAAAGGATACCGGAAAGGATCTCGAGAGGGGAGGAATGGAAGTATCTGGACCTGACTTGATGTAACTGACTAGATGACTTGCATTGGGCTAGGCTTTTCCCTAACATGCGCCAGTACTTATGCCAAATGGTTGTGAGAGAGTGTGTTGACTTAACCCCCTACCATGGTTTATTCGAGAGGGATGCCCGGACCCACTACCAACAGGAGCCGTATGCGTGACCTACCCAGAGACGTACGGTGCTATGACTTAAAGCATGTCTGCCATAGAGACCAGCATACATAGAGTTTAGATGCATACGTACATTACTTGTTTCATATTGCATTGCATCTTGTTATGGTTTGCTTCCATGATATTTATGTTGTTATGGATTAACTACCTTACTGAGTTTCTTCGAAACTCATTCCTTTTGTACATTGTTAGAGTATTCTACAGGTACTGAGTTCTATGGCAAACAGTACGATGAAGCGCAAGCCGATGAAGCGTACTACACGCAAGGTGTTGGCAACCATCAAGATTACTCTGATGATCCCTCAGTTGATCAAGATGCGTACTACGATTAAAGACAACGTATACGTGGAACGTCTCAAATGGATTGATGAAGTCCACTATTTTGAAGACGTTATTTATAGAATAGAAAACCCTGATGTTAGACTTTTCTCTTAGTTCCATTGTTTTAGATATTATTTCTTTTAGACTTACATTCTGCGTTCCGCTGTATTTTGTAGAGTGAGTTTCCGCTTCACTCTACTTCTTTTGATGTGATTACATCTGGTATCATTTTGCACTCTGATTATATTGATTATTCATTTCTTGGCTTTAATCTTTTGTTATAATATTTTAAACCCTGATTATTTCCTGTTTATGATTATGTAACTGTATATGTGGAGGAGGATTTCCTCATTACTTGATCTTCGGGGCTGTGGATCACACTCTCGGGTATGCCAGTTAGGGTACCGGCTGGGAGGATGTGACACTACCTCTATCCGTTCTAAGAGTTTTAATCCTTTTATCTAACTGATTCTCAATTAAGCTCATGAATTTCTTAAAACGTTCCAAAGCTTCTGACTTATGAGAAATTAGATAAATGTGACCATACCTTGTATAGTCATCTATGAATGTGATGAAATAAGACTGACCTTTTCTAGTATGCACATTCATGGGTCCACACACATTTGAATGGATAAGTTCTAAAGGAAGAGAGGCTCTTAAAGCCTTTTTAAATGGTTTTCTAGTTGCTTTTCCTACTAGACATGACTCACAGGTTGGCAAATCAGATAGTGAACCTTGGCCTAAGAGACCTTCTTTTGCCAACCTATTCATCCTATCTAAGCCAATATGTCCTAGTCTAGCATGCCACAAATTAGAATCAATACACACAGTATTTTGGCAAACAAAAGCACTACTAGAATTAAATGAATAATCAATTGTATCCAATACAATGAAACCATTATTAAGAAAACCATAACCATAAACTGTATCACCCAGATACAAAACCAAAGAATTGTTTTCAAATACAACTCTAAAACCATGTCTTAAAAGATAAATAACAGAAACAAGATTTCGCTGAATGTTTGGAGCATACAGCACATCATGGAGTAACAGTGTCTGGCCACCTCGCAAAACTAATTTGCATGTGCCTATGCCATGAACCTCCATGCTTGAGCTATTCCCCATCGTTATTCTTCTGCTTCCTCTTGGAATACGATGGTATTCCACGAAGCTCGAGCGTTCCCTTGTTATGTGTTCTGTCGCACCTGAATCAACAATCCACAAAGGATTTAGTTCAACAAGCATAGTAGAACTTGTTACATAACAAGATGAGGTATAACACATAGTACATACCTCTTGCTCAGTGCAATCATGAGCAAAATGACCAGGCTTTCCGCACTTGAAGCAAATCAAAACTGATTTCTTCTTGCCAGCACTAGTCCCCCTTGAACGCTTGGGGCCACTCTTGTTTTTGTTCCCACCCTGATTACTTTGCTTGGACCGCTGAGGTTGAGCTTTCTCTTTCTTGCGCTTGAAGCCTGCACCCTTACTAGTGCTAGCTTCAACAGCAAATACATCAGTTTGAGGGGCATCGGCCAAAATCCGATCCTCATCAAGCTCAAGGTGCTTGGCAGCTTGATCAAAAGTCTTGACTTCATCAGTATGAGTCAAGAAGATCTTCATATGCTCTCAAGTCTTTGGCAATGACCTGATGACTACGGAGACTTCCTCCTCATCAGTCTTTTGGCGCCCACATGCGCTCAACTCACTAATCATGTTAGACATGATGGTTATATGCTGCCTCATGGTGTGACCCTAGCGCATCTTATAACCATCAAAGGTGAGTCCGAGCTGGCGGCCTCTTGTGGAAAGTCCCTCCATACTGGAACTTCACAGCATCCCACAAAGACATTGCAGTCCTATGCTTCTCATAACGAAGCATCAGGTCATCCCTCATGGAGCTCAGGATTGTAATCTTGGCTACCCGGTCTTTCCTCTTCCAAGCATTGTATGTATCATGGTCCATGCGATGCTGTGCAGTGGTACCTTCCTCAGGTGGGTTCATGGTCTGGTTTATGGTCTCCAGCATATCCTACTCTTCCAGGAGATATTGCACCTTTCGGTGCTAGAGGTCATAATTCCTCTCATTTAGCTTATCTCCTTTAGTGAGGTCAGCAACTATGCTCTTTGTAGCAGCCATTTATTCTAGAGATATTACATACAAGAATGAGTTCAATAAATCTAGCATAAAATACAACTCATGCAACAACAAATCACACTAGCATAGTCAACCTATGGGATAAGCACTTAAACCAAAAGAGATGCTTAAAAACATTCAATCAAATTCTCATGCAAACCCTCATAGACTTATACACTAGTTTCATTCTGTGCAAGAAACATGATTGATAGACCCATAAAAAATAGTTTTATTAAAATAAAACATGCAATCATGTTAATGCTATGAGGTGGTTCACACAGAACACTTCTACCTCATTAGCTCCCACTAGGCCCATTCGGCCCTCAATGCTCAAACATCACATAGATTGTGAGCCATGGATGTCCAGTAAATAGAAACACATTCAAAATTGGACAAAAAACTCAGGCGAATTCTGAGACGGATCACCATCTAACAATCTGTCCAAGACGGATTATGAGACGGCTCTCCGTCTGGGAGTCCATCTGCCCAGACGGACTGCCGTCTCACCATACAGACAATCCGTCTGGCATTCTATGGCCAGACGGGTTCTGAGATGGCTCACTGTCTAAGAGTCCGTCTGGCTTCTGTGACCAGACGGATTCTGAGACGGCTCACCGTCTGAGAGTCCGTTTGGCTTCTGTGACCAGAAGGATTCTAAGACGGCTCACCGTCTCAGAATCCGTCTGGTACACGGACGTCAATTCCCCATTTAACGAAATTTTTTTCAAAAAAAACGGAAAATCACGTTTTTTTTTTCATCAAAAAATCATCCAAAAACACATGAAAAAAATCCAGCATTAAATCTTAAACAAAAAATTATCATCATGGAGTATTAATTCATGCAAATCTTCATTAGGGAATTCACAAGGATCCTCCCACTCGGATCTGAACAAAAAATAAGGGTTTCTAAAAAACCTATCAATTCTCCCATGGGTTTCGTATTAAACCCTTGATCCTCCCATTGGATCCATACAATGAAATTAAACAATGGGGAAGAACAAAGAATCGTGGGAACCAATGGCTCTGATACCAATGTTGGTAATACTTCAATATGGTTCAATTCAATTAATTGATGGGGGAAAGATTCCTTACCTGGATTCACTTTCCCTTTTGTGAAGTATTCGCAGCGGAAGTAAATATGGATCCACGTTCTCGTTCCACCACCAAATCTCTACCGAGATGATTCCACAATCACAAGGAAAGGGAAGTATTTCCACAACCCAAATGCCGTGTGGAAAGGTTGGGATAATGATCTAAAACAAAGGAAGTAAACCACCAATGGGTTTCTCCTTCCTGCGTTTCTTGGAGAAAGGGAGAGAGAGAGATGGGAGATGCCGTTTCTGGAAAATTTACGTAATGCAATCACACTCAATTATGCGGTGGTTACCAAAATATATAACCCTATTTTGTAACCGCCCTAATAGTGAATTTCCATATTTGCCCTTGGGCATTTAATTTATTAATTATATTAATAAATTCCAACACATGCATATATCAAAGCAAGATCCATTCACAATCCAATCATTCCCATTAATAATAAATATGTAAATCACATCATGAATAGCATACTGTAATTACAGAATTTAAATAATATAGAAAAGAATCTAAAATAGCAGCTATCATATGCAGACCAATTCAAACAACATATAGAAAGTAATATGTCAATTGTGAGTGAACGTACTCACCTTGAATTCGACTTTGGAAACTTCGAGGAAGAGGTCAAAGGGCAAGTCCAAAATCACCAAAATAACCCTAAGCAAACATGTAAAGAACATAAGGAACAAACCCTAACGATCGGAGACAAAACAGAAGCAAAACAGATAAAATTGCTGTCATAGACTCTGTTGGTCGTTTAGGCTTGGTCTCTTGGAGCGACCAACGCGCTGCTGTATGGACAAAAAACCCTAAATTGGTCGTAAAATCTTTGTTTGAAGTCCGATTACTCCCAAATTTGAAGGGGAGATCCAAAAAAATACACTAAGACTATCTATGATGATCTAAGCATCAAACATGGTCAATGGAATAGAAACCTAATCAGATCATAAAATAGGCTTAAATCGAATTTGATTAGTCCGCTGATTTCACGGAGAGTCTAGAATGAATGGGAATGCATTCTAGAGATAAGAAAATAGTAGATCATGCTTAGAAAAAACCCTAGGAATAGATCTAAAAGAGATTAGAATCAAACAACTCATATTAGAATAAGAACATGGTCATCATCTAGGCTAAACACCGAAATCACACTGTATTGTCTACGAAGAGAATAGAGTGAATGGGGGTTCACTCTAAGACTATGAGGATCTGAGATTAGGTCATTACCGAAGCATAAGACGTTCCTCACAATCACGAAATCAAGTAAAAACTGAAGAGAGAGAAAGATCTAGAGAGAAACAAATTGATTACTAACCTTCTAGAAGAGGATTTTACGAAGAAACTCTTACGGATGCTTGGGGATCTTCCTTGGCTTCAAAGAGGAGGTTCTAAGGTTCTTCCCACGTTCTCCAGAGGCTTTAGAACATTATGGGACAAATTAGAACGAAAAACTCTTAAACAGGGCTTAAAAAACTTAATTTTCAAGGATTTGACCAAATTGCCCCTGTCACCTTTGGTCGGTCAGGGTTGGTCACTTGGAGTGACCAAAGCTGAGCGACCAAGCTTGCTAGTAAGGTCAAAATCAGATTTTTTTTGTCCCTGACGGCCACAAGCTTCACTTGGGTCCTTCACCAACTTAAGAAAGGGTCTTACCTGACTTTATAGGAATTTCCAAAGGTGTCAATACTGTATTGTGCTCCGCCTTTCAAGTCAA
Source organism: Hakea prostrata (assembly GCF_041222555.1). Taxonomy (NCBI): domain Eukaryota; kingdom Viridiplantae; phylum Streptophyta; class Magnoliopsida; order Proteales; family Proteaceae; genus Hakea; species Hakea prostrata. Next base: position 175,370 of record NW_028291199.1, on the reverse strand, counting down.
ACGTCATTCTAAACACATCATCTTCCAAACTGACTCGGGGTTTCCATACTAAGATCTTCATCATCAACCTCCAAGGGTTATAGTTTAGACCTAATGGGTTCCAATTTGGATGGCCCACAGTTGTCCTCTTCCTTCACTTCGGGTCTTTGGATCTACAGTATGGATTTCTGGATTAGGGTTAGGTGGGATTTCATAGATGGAGCATTGAGCAGGTCACCCACTTGTGGAGGGGGTGCCTATTGTGCTTCTGCTTGTGGAGGTTGCAGGGTCCTACTACCATTTACCTCGCTAAAACTACTTATATGACCATTTCCACATTTGAGTTTTTCAAGTTAATCATTCTGGCAAAATCACAAAACTTCGTCATCTTATTTCATATAAACTCATCCCAAAATCATCCATATAGCATGCATAAGTTCATCCAATCATAACAAGGTAATTTAATTATGTGCATAAATGGGCAATTCAAAGCACATATTCACCAAAAGGAACCACACAGGGTCGACCACCCAAGCGACCGCCCTTGATCTATGATGCAATTTCTTTACCAAAAAACATGAAGCCAAGAGGGACCGATCAATTGGTCCTTTTGGACTAGTTGAACGCCTATCGACACTCTACGACCTACTTGCTAGGACCAATCAGCTCGCCTATAAAGTAGGCAGTCTCCTATGCGGAGACCACCCTGGCGACCGGTATTTGGGGCATCGTGCGTGCTCTTATTAGGTAACTACCCCCTCTTTTGGCCATTTACACCTCTTGACCTCTACTTATTGGCTCTAGAGAGAAATTCCACTTCACTCCTTAGTTGATTTGAAGCTCTACAATGCATTTACACCAATTTTTATGCAAGATTCCTTGTGAAATCACAGATAAGCATCCTATTTATCTCAGATTCATGCGAGATTTGTTTATTTTTCAATTTCTACCTTGTGAAATCCTAATCTAGAAATCCATAGTGTAGATCCTAGTATGGAAACCCCAAGTGAGTTTGGAAGAAGAGGTCTCTTGAATGAAGTTAGACTTGGACCAAGAATACAATGATGACACCTTTGGAAGGTCCTATAAAGTCAGGTAAGAACCTTTGATAAGTTGGCGAAGGACCCAGGTGAAGCTTTTGGCTGTCGGAGACCAAAAATCTGATTTTGGCCTTACTGTCAAGATTGGTCTTTTTAAGCGACCAACCTCCCCAGGGACAGTTTGGTCACTTTTTGGAAAATTAGGTTTTTGAAGCCCTATATATTCGAATTTCATTCTAATTCGTCCCATAATGTTCTAAAGCCAATGTAGAAAGTGAGAAGAATGTTAGAGCCTCCTCTGCGAAGCCAAGGAAGATCCTCAAGCATCTGTCGAAGTTTTTGTCTGTCGACTCTTCTTCTACAAGGTAAGTAATCAATTTGTTTCTCTCTAGACCTACTCTCTCTTCTGTTTCTACCCAATTTCATGATTGTGAGGAAGGTCTTATGCCACTGTAATGACCTAATGTCTAATTCTCATAGTCTTAGAGTGAATCCCCATCAATATATTCTTTCCATAGTCAATACGGTGTGATTTCAGTGTTTAACCTAGCTTGAGACCATGAAAATTGTAGATCATGCATAGAAAACAAGCTAGGAATAGATCTAACATAGGTTAGAATCAAATAACAATAGTAATTCATTCTAGTCTTTTCATGAAATCTACGGATCGATCCACGGATTAAGCCTATTATGTGATCCGATAGATTTCTTTTCCAATGACCTTGTTTGATGCTTAGATCATGCTAGATAGTCTTATATTACTGTTATAGAATTTCCCTTTTAATTTCGGAGTGTTTCGATCTAGAACGAAGAGTTTTTGACCAAAATTAGGGTTTTCTATCCATACAGCAGAGCGTTGATCGCTTAACTTTGGTCTCCTTAAGCCACCAATGGTCAAGCCACCAACAGAGTCAGTGACAACAATTTTTCTCTATTTTGCTTCTGTTTCGTCTCCGATCGTTAGGGTTTGTTCCTTATGTTTTATACATGTTTGTTTAAGGTTATTTTGGTGATTTTGGACTTGCCCTTTGATCCCTTTCTTGAACTTTACGAATTGAATTCAAGGTGAGTACGTTCACTCACAATTGACAATTGACATAATTGCATTCTATATGTTGTTAGATCTTGTTTGCATATGATAGCTACTGTCTTAGATTCTTTTCTATATTGTTTTCACATATGTAATTACAATATGCTATTCATGATGTGAAGTGCATATTTGTTATGAATGGGAATGATTGGATTGTGAGTTGGACTTTGTTATGATATTTATGGAATCATGATGTGATTGCCTAAGTTGTGATTGGGGAATGGGGAATGTCCTTTTGGCGTTTCTGACTCGAGACACCAGTGGAGGTGGTATGGGACGCTTTCCTATGGTGCTCCTTGGTGCTTTCCCAGATTATTGGTTGACATACTTAGGGCATGTATAGCAATGTTTGGCTAGGAAAGCCTGTCATATATGACCCTATAGGAAGGGGTGTCACATCCACCCAGCCGGTACCCTATCTGGCATACCCAGGATGTGATCCACAGCCCCAAAGATCCATAGTCCAAGGACCACACCACCAACATTGACGATAACACAATCATGAACAATCAATATCAAGCTAAACAATGGATAATAATAGAATTCGGAAATGAGATACCAAAGATAATCAGAATGCGGAAATAAATATCTTATCAGATAAGATAAAAAGGCAGTGGGCGGAATCCACTCCTTCAATCAATCGAAAGTGAGGTCAAATCTAATTAATTACAATCCCTAGGTTATAAAGATAAATCAAAAGTTATTACAATTCCTCCAAGTTTAACAGACACAAAAGAAAGGGGATGGGCATCTACGCATAAGTCTCCTCTACAATATATAAGTTCTCTTCAAAAGTGAAGACCATAGAAATCCAACATGGCTGCTCCCAAACTATCCAAGGGCTAACCCTGATACGCCGAAGGATCTTCTTCGGTACTGTCACCGAATTCTTCATTGTAGCTAGCCTCCGGATAGTAGTATGGGGTATCCGGGTCTGCCTCGGGGAACATACCATCAGAATAATCACCTGTAGAGTAGTCTAACACAACATTGCAACAGAAAAGGAATGAGTTCAAAAGAACTCAACAAGGTAGTTATTCCACAACACATAATCCACATGATAACAAAAAAAAAATAATGCAAATAATATGAGACATATGATGTAATATGATTCTAACTCTACGTATGCTGGTCATCTATGGTAGACATGCTTTAAGTCGTAGCACCATACTTCTTTAGGTAGTTTCAGTCACTCATCACCGGGGAATTGGGTCCTGCATCCCTCTCGGACAAATCCATGGTTGGGGGTTTCGGTCACCACTCTCTCACATCACCATTTGGTTTAAGTATTGGCGCATGTCAAGGCAAAACCTAGCCCAATGCAAGTCATCTACTTAGTCATATCATGTCAGTTCTAGATACGTCCATTCCTCCCCTCTCGGGATCCTTTCCGGTATCCTTCACACTAGAGTCACGGATATTACCCACCGGACTCATCAACCCTATTGGTCATCCACAAATAGTAGACGGGAAGCTCTCACGTCCCCTCACGGATCATTTCACCAGTCTTGAGTGCCCATGAGCCCAAGTCTAGCCATTTGTAACCCTACCAATAAATGGCCCCTCTCGGGTATCCGCAATGCAATTTATGTCCTCTCAAAGAGTGGTTACCGGTCTTGAGCGCCCCAAATCCACACTACTACCATGGGTCGTTCGGTCTCAATGCCCTTCCGATTCGGGTCTGATATGATAGGGACATCCTAGCCAAACACCACTAGACAAGTCCTGTATATGTCATTTAATAACCCGGGAAAGCGTCGATGGACATCTTCGGAGAACATCCCATACTATTCCCTCCAATATCCAAGGACAGAAGCACCAGTAGGGTACTCCTCAATCCCAAGTTATACTTAAGCAATCACATGCCCAAGTCCATCATATTAATTCACAAGATACAACATCATAGTAAACATTCTATTCATAACATTGATATAATTCATCATATATTGAAATTGATAGACATAATAAGGCATTGTAATAAAACTAATCTAAACACAATGCTACTGTTATAAGACATATGTAGCAAGTCTAAAATGGTAAGAACATGAGATAGAGACTATGTTCACTATGTTAGGAATATCAAGTCAAAATCACACATCCTAAGTAATTGTAGCGATAACTATCCTTACCTTGAGTTGGAGAAGAAGATGGTCCAAGATCACAAGCAAGTGGCCCAATTAGTCTTAAAACCCTAAACAAACATATATGAAGGATTAGAGAAGAAATCAGAACAATCGGAGATTGAACGAATCAAAACTAGACAAAAGTTGCTGACAGCAACTCTGTTGGTCGATACTTTGGGTCGATGGTATCGACCAATAGTATCGACCCAAAGAGTCTCGGACAACAAGTTGGGTTTTGGCTCAAAGTTTGTCTTTCGGGTCTCGGATCGATACGAAACTTGGGGAACAATCTAAACACACTATAGAGACCCTAATTATCAAAGAATTAACATCATCCAATGGTCAAATTAGAAATCCCCAAATTGGCATATCAAGTTCAAGAATTGGAAATCATGGCATTGGTTATTACTTAATGCAAATTGGGGGAAAACATAGTTGATTAGGTAGGGAATAACTTAGGAGCAATATTGAAATCATATGCAAGGTATAGATTAGGTTAATCATAGGTTCATCTCAGTTTTGGTAAATAAAGTAAGTTGGTAAGCAACAAATCATGGAAATGCATAGTTAATGGTCAAGAGGTAAGTAAATCATAGCAAGATTGGGAATAACATCAATGCATGAGGTATAGAAGACTCATGGCAAGGTGTTTGCAAGGTTGCAACACCTTGGCCATGGTCCAAACAGTAAAAATGAGAGTAAAGATGAGTGAGAAAAAGACTATGAGAGAGAGTCGTACCTTGAGAGTAGAGTAAGAGAGTGGAAGTGAGTGGTTGGCAATGATTAGTGGGGAAGATGCTTCACCATTACCAAGGAGGAGTTCTTGGGAGTCTCATCCATGTCCTCAGGTGCCTCAATGATTAGAATAGGGTTCAAAACATGAGGATGAAATAAATAGAGTAGGGAATATTCCACAGAATCTTTAAATTCGGATTCAGCAACACTGTTGGTCGATACATTGGGTCGATGGTATCGACCAATAGTATCGACCAAAACCTGTTTCTGCAGAATTTTTCAGAATAGTTCAGCAACTTTAGGTGTGGACTTGGAGGTCTATACAAGGTCAAATTGCATGGGGTTTTCTCCTATAGTTCACTCAAGAAGTCTAGTTTCGGGGAATAGCTTCGGATTGTGCACAGGAGTCCGTTTGATATCTCAATTGTCTCACTCTTCATCAGTGCGCAGATTCTAACTTAACACTGATAATGTGCTCAAGGAAGGAGCAACATCATCAATGTCCATAGAATAGAGTTCTGACACCATGTCATCAACTAGTAGGGTCTAAGAGTCCCTTCTACCACCACTTCGGGTCTTCGGACCTACAAACACAACAATTTCCGGGTCAGGTCAAGGTTAGGTAAAAGCTGGATTTTACAAGGGTATTGAGGCTGAGTGACCTGTGGCAGCAATGGGGATTTGTGGGCGCTCAAAATCGGTAACCAATCCATGAGAAAACGCAAATCACATTGTGGGGGCCATTCATTGGTAGGGTTGCATATAGTAAGCTTGGGCTCATGGGCACCCAAGAATGCGAGAGGCATGAGGGGACATGAGAGCTTCCCATTTATTATATGTGGATGACCAATAGGGTTAAGAGTCTACGTAGCCTAGAGGGAGACGGTGACTCTAGGGGGAAGGATACGGAAAAGGATCGCGAGAGGTGAAGGATGGACGTATCCGACCCTAAGTAGATGTGACTCAATAGATGGCTTGCACTGGGCTAGGTATAATCCTAACACGTGCCAATACTTATACCAATGGTGGTGAGTGATAGTGTTGACCTAAACCCCAGCCATGGAATGTCCGAGAGGGATGCCCTAACCCAATTACCATGAAGAACCCAATAGATCGAGAGGGTTGAGGGAAAGTGATTTGAGACCTACCCAGAGGAGTATGGTGTTCTATCTTAATGTGTGTCTGCCACTAGAGACCAGCATACTTAGAGTTAGAAGCATACTTCAATACATTGTTTCATATCATTGCATCATGCTTGTTCTGAACAGCTTGTAGTTGTTTATTGTGATTGAACTACTTGCTCAGTTCTTTTAAGCTCACCCTTCGGGGAACATGTTTTCTTTAGATTGTGTTCCAGGTACTGATGACTGCGAGATCCCGAACTACAAGGCTACGATGTGTGACTCGTATGGTTTCCAATATTTTGGCGACAACGAGAAATATAGTGAAGTGTACCCATGTGATGATGGAGCATACTAAGATTAGCCGGATCTCGAGGCATTCCTCTTTATGTTTAGTTTTAGAATGGCTTTTAGTTTCCGTTATTTCTTTCAGTTGTAATACCTTGGTTTCCATCTACCTTCTGCTTTGGTTTTAGAGTCATTTTCCACTATACTCTTTAGTCTGATCTTGTTTATTCCACACTTTGATATTCTTTTGTGATCCTTCTGAGATACATACTTGATTATTTCTTAATTTATTTTAATATAGTGATTGGTTCTTGCTCTTGATTATATTATTGTGCCATGTAGGTATATGATCGCGCTAAACTTGATCTTCAGGGCTGTGGATCACACCTCCGGGTATTCTAGATAGGGTACCTACTGAGGGGGATGTGACACTACCTATGAGACTTAAGTTTTAAAGTAAATCTTTACTTTCCATCATCTCTTTTGTGATCTCTCATGCATTTAACATTCATGAGAGATAGCACATTGCGGGGGTAGGCGTGCACCCATGGGTGGTCGCAGAGGTGGTAAGGGTAATCCAGACTTATTTGGCACCGAGGAGGCGGGGGCTCCTTTGGGGGGGGGGGGGGGGGGGGCCCCCCCGGCCCCCGGGGGGCGCGCCCCCTCCCCCCCCCTGCGGGCCCCCCCCCCCCCGCGGGGGGGGGGGGGGGGGGGCCCCCGGCCCCCCCCCCCTGTTGAACCAAATGCATACATACCTTATGGATTGTTCGATTTATTCTCTGATGTATGAATTGCCTAGTTTCGTTTGGTAGAAGTTTACCCCAAAGCTGATCTATTCTCTCCATGATTTCTTCTTGTGCCTTACATTCCCTTGAAAGGAGGATGATCTTAAATCATTCCCATGACTGATCCTTCTATCCCTGCTATTCTAGAGTGGATCTCCATACACTCTATAACCTTGTGAATTCTCCACATGATGATTTCGAAGAGAAATCAAGTATGATCTTCATGATTTGTTATTCCTTCTAATTCTTTCAAGACTTCAAGCTTTTCATCTCCTATTCTTCAATCAAAGAATTGTAATCTCTCTTGTGTTGTATTGATCTACTCTTGCTATGATTTATTCTTTGAGATTGAGATTATGAAGTAGATGTTGCATCCTTGCAACATATTGATCCTTGCAACCATCTCTTCTACAATCTCCTTTCATTCTTAAAGTTTTATGATCTTCATATTAATCTTCGCCATGATCCTTGTGAAATCTTCATGAAGCCATGATCATACTTTCGATTTGATTTCAAAGCATGTCAGATTTACTCCTTGTTTTATTACAAAAGACTTATTGTTTTTTGTTTTCCGTGGACTTTGGGAGAAGGAAGCCAAGATAATTGGAAAGTACCCCTGCCTTTTTGAAACCAAGTTCTCTCCCAATTTCGAGGACGAAATTATTTTAAGGGGGGGAGAATGTGAAATCCAGCCCAAACCTAGCCAGGTCACCCTATCTGTTTTGGGTAAAGAAGGGTTAGTTTAAATGTTTACTTTAAAGTTGGACAGTGATTTTAGTTTTGTTTAATGTTGACTTTGAAGTTTGACCGTGATTTCAGTTTTACTATCTTTGAAAATCTTAGTAAGCCATGTCAGACCTTTCTCTTATGGTTGATCCAATGTCCCAAAATGAGGGATGATGTCTTTGTGGGCCATCTCAGTAGAAGATATGGTGTTTGACCCAAAACCCATGGATATTGATGATGGTGTTTCCTTATGGAAACTTTAATTGATTTGGTGTTGAACTACTCATTGGTGAAGAAGAACTTGGTTGATAGACCTAAAGCTTAGTTGGACCTGGTTTGAAGACATCCCTCCATACTAGGTAAGTAGTATGATGCGTTGAAAGAAACCCATCCAAAAATATTGAAGTTAGGCCCATTAAATCCCTATTTTTGAACAAGCTGTCTAGGCAGTGGCATTTTGGTAATTTTCTGTTTTGAAGGTTTTAAAAGCTTTATTTCTTTTAATTTCGTGGTAAACAATCCCACTAGGTTTCTAACTCTCTAGAGAATGTTGAAAGGACCTTAGAACTTCCTCTTTGGCAACCAATCAATCAATAGGGTCAGTTTGGTCAGTTTGGTGAAAGCCTAGTAATTCTTGGACTCTGTGTGCTATTTAAAGAGGGGGAACTCCATGTTTTTCAATCCCAATCTGTTATAAACCTTTGGAGAACGTGGGAAGAGCCCTAGATCCTCTCCTTCAAAGCCAAGAAAGACCCTCGAACATCTGTTCAGATTTCTTCATCGGTTTCTCTTCTAAAAGGTTAGTATTCAATTCGTTTCTTCTTTAATTCATTCTTTCTTCTCTACTTCTGATATTCTGATTATGAGAAGGGTATTACACTGCTATAATGACCTCTTCTCTAATTCTTTTATCCCTAGAGTGAATTCCCCAATTCACTCTATGTTCTTGAAGCCATATGGCGATGATTCTTGAATTTGATTCCACCAACAATCTTGATGATACTTTCCCTGAAATTTCTACCTATCTTTATGATTGTGGGGAAGGTCTCATACTATTACCATGACCTTCCCTTGTGTCCTCATGATTGAGGAGTTGATCCTTGTTTTTCCTTGGACCAATTGGCAACCCTTCTATTTTCTACTAATTCATTGGATCCTCCCCAAGACTTTCTTTATTACGATTTCTTTATCTTTATTCCCTAGGGTGAATCTTTATTCTCCCTAGTCTTCCCATGGGATATTAGGATTTCTTTCCTTTGAATTTATTTACATTCTTTTCTCTCATTGGTACACCCTTCCTATTTCCATTCTTGATTTTGAAATATTAATGAGATGTTCCTTTATCTATCTTGGGTTGTTTTTTTTGTGAGAGTTTATTATGGGTAACTCTCATGGGAGGTAACCAACTCTTATGAGAGGCAACCATATCTGAGACCCTAATGTTCTTTTATCTGTTGGAAACTTCCCAACACCTTTTCAGATTGTGCATTCTTTGTTTCTCTTTTCCTAGGGTGAATCTTGATTACCCCTAGCCTTTCCATGAGAGCCATCAGTTTTGTTCTGAATCTGCGCACCGAAGAGTGGTGAATTAGTTGAAATACCTAATAAACTCCTGTGCTCAATTGGAATATATTTCCCGAAACTAGACTTCGTAATGGACTTCCAGGAGAAAACCTCACTCAATTTGACCCCATATAACCTTTCAAATCCCTGTCCGAAGTTGCTGAACTATGTCTGTCAAATTCTGCTTGCGCATCAAAGAAGATGAGCTTAGTTGGTGGACCTAATGAACTCCAATTCTTGATCTGAAAGTATTTATGGAAACTATACTTCTTGATTGACTCGTAGAAGAAAACCTCACTCAATTTGACCCTGTATAGCCCTTTGAATCCCTGTTTGAACCTTGTTGTTCTGCTTGGTCGACTGATTGGTCTACTGGACCACTCGACCAAGCACTCGACCAAAGGGTTTGCCAAATCCGAGAATTTGTAATTTCTAGGGTTTTTCACTTCTATTTAAACCCTACTTTGATTTTCTTAGTTATGGCAGCCTCCTAAACACTTTTTGAACATGAGAAGACCTCTCCGAAACTCTCTCTGGTGATTTCGAACGATTCCTCTGCAGATCTGAAACCTCTCTTCTTTGATCTGACAATTCAAGGTTAGTATCTCTTCTGAAATTCTAATTATTCTTTCTTTTCTCTTGTTCTTGATTGAGATCAGGAAGTTGATGCTGCATCCTTGCAACCATCCCTTCGTGATCTCCTTCGTTTCTTTGAGATCTATGATCATCATCATGATCTCAACCCTAGCCGAAGATTTTCTTGAAACCCTAACCCTTGTATCATCCTTCTGGAAAATCTTGGTAACCTCCCATGTGAGGGAAACCTCTTGGGCAATGTTTCTATTAACCTAAATTAGGTTTCCTATGATTTTCTTGTTGCTTTTGACCAAACAATTTATTCCCTTTCATTCTGTAATCATAACCTTTTTATGGGAACCATAAGGTTGAAACCCTAATTTCTTGGGTTAGATCAAGAACCCAAATTTTCCCCATGACTTGATGTTTTTATCTTACTATATGATCCTAATATACCTTAGGAAGTTCCCCTTCGAATTTCGGATCAATCCGACTTCAAACGAGGAAGTTATGGCCAAAGCAGTCTGTACAATTCCATACTGACTTGCTTGGTCGACTCCTTGGTCGAGTGGGGCACTCGACCAAGCACTCGACCAAAGGAGTCAGTAGCTTTGTTTTTTGCCCGATTTGATTCGTTTGCTCTCTAATCTTTTAGGCATCTTTCCTAATGTTGTATCTATGATTGTTAGGAGCCTATTTGCTAAGTTTGGAGTTGCTCTCTTTGGTTTTGGATCATATTCTTCGATAATCAGGTAAGGGCGGTTATTTCATAATGATATAGATTGCATGCTCTCTGGTTTCTACCTTATGAAACTATGAGTTTGTTTACTATTCTTGTACATTATAATTCTAATATCCTACTGTGACAACAGTAGCACTTGTTTATATTATCTTTTTCATTATTCATGTTATATGAATTACTTATTACTGCTTAATCTGATTTTGCTCTTACATTCTCTTGTATATGATGAACTGCTGATTGAGTATGTCATGACTGATTTGAGAATGTGTTTGCTTAAGTTTGGTTTGGGATTGGGGAGTGTCCTTTTGATGCTTCTGTCCTTGGACATCGGAGGGAATAGTATGGGATGTTCTCCGAAGATGCCCATCGACGCTTTCCCGAATCATTGGTTGTCATACCTAGGGATGTCTAGTAGTGTTTGGCTAGGATTTACCCCTATTATATCAGACCCGAATCGGAAGGGTATTGAGACCGAACGACCCGTGGTAGCGAATGTGATTCACGGGAGCTCAAGACCGGTAACCAACCCGTGAGAGGACAGGAATCATATTGTGGGGACCATTTATTGGAGGGTTGCATATGGTTAGACTTGGGTTCATGGGCGCTCAAGACTGGTAACCACCTTGTGAGAGGACATAAGAGCTTCCCGTTTACCATATGTGGATAACCGATAGGGTTGATGAGTCCGTAGTCCGAGTTGGTCGGTGCCATAGGATGCGTGACTCTAGTGTGAAGGATACGGAACTGAGTTGGTCAGTGCCATTGGGAAAGTATCTGGATCTGACATGATATAACTGACTAGATGACTTGCATTGGGCTAGGCTTTTCCCTGACATGCGCCGGTACTTATGCCAAACGGTTGTGAGAGAGTGTGTTGACTAAAATCCCCTACCATGGTTTGATGTGGACTTTACCCAATTACCCGGTAGACCCAAGATGCTTGTATGGCTGAGGGGGAGTGACTGACCTACCCAAAGAAGTACGGTGCTATGACTTAAAGCATGTCTGCCATAGAGACCAGCATACCTAGAGTTTAGATGCATACATACATTATCTGTTCCATATTGCATTGCATCTTGTTATGGTTTGCTTCCATGTTATTTATGTTGTTATGGATTAACTTGCCTTACTGAGTTTCTTTCGAAACTCATTCCTTTTTTTGTACAATCTGTTGTTAGACTTCTCTACAGGTTCGGATTTCTTTGACGGTATGTATGAGGAAGCACAAGGTGAAGAAGATGAAGACTGAAGAGCAAGAAGAGCTGACTGAAGATGTGGATTAGATTTCTTTTGTTTCTTCTAGACTTATCTTTTACTTTACTTGTATTATCTTAGAGCTTTATTTAGATTTCGATCTACCTTCTGCATGTGTTTGTAGGGTATATTTCCGCTATACTCTATAGTTGTCTTTTGATTTGGTATCTTGTAAATTCTGCACTCTGATAATCTATAGTGATCCTTCTGAGATCCTTTCTTGACTTTTATTATAAATTACTTGAACATTATGATTTGGTCTTCCTTTTGATTATGTTATTGTGCGAAATGGATATGATCGTTCCTAAACTTGATCTTTAGGGCTGTGGATCACACTCTTGGATATGCCAGTTAGGGTACCGGCTGGGAGGATGTGACATTGGCTCTGACCTAGAACCAATGGAGATTGATAGTGAAGAGCCCATTATGGAAAACTTTCGTGACTTTAAGAGAAGATGTAGCTTGAATGAAGGACTTGGGAAATGTACTTTGAGCACAATGTTGACACTTTCGAAAGGTCCTATGAAGTCAGGTAAGACCCTTTCTTAAGTTGGTTGAGGACCCAAGTGGTGTATTTGGCTTTTGGGAACCAAAATTCAGCAATTTGACCTAAAGCACTACCTTGGTCGATTGCTTTGGTCGCCCCAAGCGACCAAGGCAAACGGCCAAAGCAAGCCCAAGGACAAATTTGTCTATTTTGGGGAAATTGGGTTTTTGGAGCACTATATATTCAAACTTCAATCTAATTCGTACCACATTGCCTCTTAGTTATTGGAGAATGTGAGAAGAACCCTAGAGCTTCCTCCTTAAGCCCAAGGTTGATTCCAAGCATCCAAGCGAAGTTCCTCCATTGAATCTTCTTCTACAAGGTTAGTATTTGATTCTATTCTCTATTGATCCATTCTCTCTACTGTTTCCACTCTTTGTTTTGATTGTGAGGGAGGTCTTACACTACTGTTGTCACATCCACTCAGCCGGTACCCTATCTGGCATACCCGAGTGTGTGATCCACAGTCCCGAAGATCAAGTATCGAGGAAATCATCCTCCCACATAGGCAATAACATAATCATGAACAGGTATAATCAAAGTTTAATAATATAAATAAGAGATCCAAAAAAGGAAAGAATGACAGTATAATCAGAGTGCAGAAAATGATACCAGATGTAAACATAAAAAAGGAGTAGAGTGAGGCGGAATCTCAATCCATAGTTACAGCGGAATGTAGCACGTACGTCTAAAAGGAGAACACAATTGTTCTTCAAAGAAAGTGAAGAAATGGAAATCAACTAAACTAAGAGTCTTCTATTTTATAGATAACGTGTTAGTAATAATGAACTTCATCAATCCAGCTCAGACGTTCCCACTGCACATTAGGTCTAATTGTAGTATGCAATGTGATCGCTTGTGTAATCATCAATGTGATCATCATTGTTGCCAACACCTTGCGAGTAGTACGCTTCTTCAATTGGTGCTTCTTCATGTTGTCCTTCATAGTATTCAGTACCTGTAGAGTAATCTAACATAAGAGGTTGCACAAAAATAAGTGAGTTCAAATGAACTCAGCAAGGCAAGTTAAATCATAACAACATAAATAACATGCTTGCATAACATAACAACATCCAATGCGATATAAAACAGACAATGTATGTATGCATCTAACTCTATGTATGTTGGTCTCTATAGGCAAACATGCTTTAAGTCATCGCACCATACTTCTTTAGGAAGGTCTCATCTCACAACGCCGGTTGGTAGTGGGTCCTTCATCCCTCGGGAAAATCCATGGTTGGGGGTATAGGTCACCGCTCTCTCACATCACCATTGGTATAAGTACTGGCGCATGTTAAGGTTAAGCCTAGCCCAATGCATGTCATCTACTTAGTCATATCAACTCAGTTCCAGATATGTCCATTCCTCGCCCCTGGCGATCCTTTCCGGTATCCTTCACACTAGAGTCAGCATAGTCCCTGACTACGGACTCATCAACCCTACTAGTCATCCACAAATAATAGACGGGAAGCTCTCATGTCCCCTCAGGGATTGGTTACCGGTCTTGAGCACCCATGAGCCCAAGTCTACTATTTGCAACCCTACCAATAAATGGCCCCCACAATGTGATTCATGTCCTCTCACGGGTTGGTTACCGGTCTTGAGCGCCCATGAATCCACATTGCTACCACGGGTCTTTCGGTCTCAATACCTGTCACATCCCTCCAGCCGATACCCTAACTGGCATACCCGAGAGTGTGATCCACAGCCCCGAAGATCAAGTATCGAGGAAATCATCCTCCCCCATATGCAATAACATATCATAAACATGAAATAATCAAGCTTTAAATATTATGAACAAAGATTCAAATCAAGAAATGAATAAACAATATAATCAGAGTGCGGAAAATGATACCAGATATCCGAAAATATCAAAAGAAGTAGAGAGAGGCGGAAACTCCCTCCACAAATACAGCAGAACGCAGTATAAGTCTTAAAGGAATAACAACTGAAACAAAAGAAAATAAGAAAGATAACTAAACTAAGAGTCTTCTATCCTATAGATGACATCTTCAAAATAGTGGACTTCATCAATCCAATAGAGATGTTCCAATTCCACGTTGCCTCTAATCGTAGTACGAAATGTGATCACCTGAGGGATCATCAGAGTAATCTTGATTGTCGCCAACACCTTGCGTGTAATAAGCTTCTTCGGCTTGCGCTTCATTGTACTGTTCTTCATAGTAGTTAGTACCTGTAGAATAGTCTAACAAGAGATTGTACAAAAAAAGGAATGAGTTTCAAAGAAACTCAGTAAGGTAGTTAATCCATAACAACATAAATAACATGTGGCAGAACATAACAAGATGCAATGCAATATGAAACAGATAATATATGTATGCATCTAAACTCTATGTATGCTGGACTCTATTGGCAGACATGCTGTGAGATCCCACCTAACCCTAACCTTGATGTTGTACCAAATGCATACATACCATATGCATTGTTCGATTTATTCTCTGCTGTACGAATTGCCTAGTTTCGTTTGGTAGAAGTTTATCCCAAAGTTGATCTAGTCTCTCCACGATTTCTTCTTGTGCCTTACATTCCCTTTGATAGGAGGATGATCTTAAATCATTCCCATGGCTGATTCTTCTATTCCTGCTGTTCTAGAGTGGATATCCATACACTCTATAACCTTGTGAATTCTCCACATGATGTTTTCGAAGAGAAATCAAGTGTGATCTTCATGATTTGTTATTCCTTCTAATTGTTTCATGACTTCAAGCTTTTCATCTCCTATTCTTCAATCAAAGATTTGTAATCTCTCTTGTGTTGTATTGATCTACTCTTGCTATGATTTATTCTTTGAGATTGAGATTATGAAGATGATGTTGCATCCTTGCAACATATTGATCCTTGCAACCATCTCTTCTACAATCTCCTTTCATTCTTAAAGTTTTATGATCTTCATATAAATCTTCGCCATGATCCTTGTGAAATCTTCATGAAGCCATGATCATACTTTCGATTTGATTTCAAAGCATGTAAGATATATTCCTTGTTTCCTTACAAAAGACTTATTATTATTTGTTTTCTGTGGACTTTGGGAGAAGGAAGCCAAGATAATAGGAAAGTACCCCTGCCTTTTTGAAACCAAGTACTCTCCCAATTTCGAGGACGAAATTATTTTAAGGGGGGGAGAATGTGAAATCCAGCCCAAACCTTGCAAGGGCACCCTATCTGTTTTGGGTAAAGAAGGGTTAGTTTAAATGTTACACCTTAAATTTGGACCTTGATTTGATCTTAGCTTGTTACTTGTAGACCCTTTTGGTTGATGATTTGGTATCGGAGCCCAAGCCCATGGACATTGACGATGATGCCCCTCACTTGAGAGCATTGTCAGTGTTAGTTTTGAATCTGCGCACCGAAGAGGGGTGAATTAGTTGAAATACCTAATGAACTCATGTGCTCAATCCAAAGGTATTTCCCAAAACTAGACTTCTTGATGGACTTGTAGGAGAAAACCCCACTCGATTTGACCCCATATAACCTTCCAAATCTCTATCCAAAGTTGCTGAACTATGTCTGGAAAATCCTGCTTGCGCATCGAAGAATGTGAGCCTAGTTGGTGGACCTAATGAACTCTCATGCTTGATCTGAAGGTATTTCTGGAAACTAGACTTCTTGATTGACTCGTAGAAGAAAATGTCACTCAATTTGACCCTGTATAGCCCTCCGAATCCCTGTTTGAACCTTGCTGTCCTGATTGGTCGACTCATTGGTCGACTGGACCAGTAGACCAATCCAATCGACCAATGAGTTTTGTTTTTGCTAATTAGGTCGTGGCTGCTCTATTTAAGGCCAAATCTCGGGATTAATCCGCCTCCTATTCCTCCTAAGCCTCTGGAACGAGTTAGAACCCTAATCTAATCAATTCCCTTTCATTCCTTGGTGATCTCTCACAAGACTTGAAGAAATCTTCATCCTCCTGCAGCAAAGGTATGTGTATACTCACTCTTTCTTCTATCTCTGATTTTCTTTCTCTAATTCTGTTCTTAGTTGAGATCAGGAAGAAGATGATGCACTCATGCAACCATCTATTCCATGATCTCATCATGTTCTTTAAGATCCATGATCATCATCATGATCTTAACCCTAACCGGTTGAATTCTTGAAACCCTAAACCCAATCCTCTGAAACCCTAACCTGTGTGATGATCCGGAGAACCTTTTGTAACCTCCCATGTGAGGGAAACCTCATGGGTCATATTTATGTTAATCTAAATTTGACCTTCTATGATTTTCTTGTTTTAATTGGCCAATCATTAATTCCCTTACATTCTGTGATCTCAACCTTTTCCTGCGAGCCAAAAAAGGTGAAACCCTAACTTCTTGGGTCAAACCAAGAACCCTTAGTTTGATCTTGTTAACCTCCAATCAATGTGTTTCCCTTACTAGAATTGTAACCTATCAATCTTTAATTCTTTATCCTTGATCATACTATATTTTCTTCATGATCCATGTTTAACCTAATTAGGATTTCTAAATTATTCTTTCTTCGTTCTTGTTCTCGATTGAGATCAGGAAAAAGATGCTGCAATCTTGCAACCATCTATTCCATGATCTCATTCCATCCTTTGAGATCTATGATCATTGTCATGATCTCAACCCTAGCCAAAAGGGAGAGATTTTGAGGGGAAATTCTTGGGTAACCCTCATAAGAGGTTAACCAATTTGGGAACCCTTTTATTTATGTTAATTCATTGGACCCTCCCCAAAACCTTTCTTGATTGTAAATTCTTTGCCCTAGGGTGAATCTTGATTACCCCTAGCCTTTCCATGAGAGCCATCGGTTATGTATGATGAAACCCTAACCCCTTTGTTATAGACCTTTTGAGTTTGATTTTCGGACTAAGATCTCCCCCATGTCTTCATTAGGGTTAGGTTGTACTTGGTCATCAACCTCATGGGCAATGTTTTTATTAACCTAAACTAGATTTCCTATGATTTCTTGTTATTTTCTTGATAAAAATCATTCCCTCTCTTTCCGTGATCATAACCTTTTTATGGGAACCATTAGGTTGAAACCCTAATTTCTTGGGTTAAATCAAGAACCCATCTATTGACCATGACTTGATGATTTTATCTTCCCATAATGTTTCTATTAACCTAAACAATATTTTCTTATTATGTTCTTGATTGCAACCATTCCCTTTCTTCTTGTGATCATAACCTTTTCCTGAAAGCCATAAAGGTTGAAACCCTAGTTTCTTGGGTTAGATCAAGAACCCATATTTTTACCATGACTTGATGATTTTATCTTCCCATATGATTCTAATACATCCTAGGAAGTTTCCCTTCGAATTTCGGATCAATCCGACTTCAAACGAAGAAGTTATGGCCAAAACAGTTTTCACTATTCCGTCTTGACTCGATTGGTCGACTTGGTCAGTAGACCAAGGCACTCGACCAATGAAGTCAGTAGCTTCAATTTTCGCTCAGTTTGATTCGTTTGCTCTCCGATCTTTTAGGCATCTTTCCTAATGTTATATCTATGATTGTTAGGGGTTTATTTGCTAGGTTTGGAGCCTCTCTCTTTGATCTTTGGATTATCTTCGGCGATAATCAAGGTAAGGACAGTTAATTCCTTAACTACATAGATTGCTTGTTCTCTGGTTTCTACTTTATGAAACTATGAGATACCTACTGTTGTTGTACTTTAATTCTGATCTCCTACTATGGGAACAGTAGCACTTGTTTATATTGTCTTTTTATTATTCATGATATATGAATTACTTATTATTGCCTAATCTGATTTTTGCTTTTACATTCTCTTGTATATGATGAACTGCTGGTTGTGTATGTCATGATTGTTCTGAGAATGTGTTTGCTTAGGTATGGTTTGGGATTGAGAGGTGTCCTTTCGACACTTCTATCCTTGGACATAATCGGAAATAGTATGGGATGTTTCCGGGGTTGCCCATCGACGCTTTCCCGAATCATTGATTGTCATACCTAGGGATGTCTAGCAGTGTTTGGCTAGGTTATACCCTTGTTATATCAGACCCGATTCGGAAGGGTATTGAGACCGAACGACCCGTGGTAGCAATGGGGATTCACGGGCACTCAAGACCGGTGAGTTATATCCGTGAGAGGACGGGAATCACATTGTGGGGGCCATTTATTGGAGGGTTGCATATGGCTAGACTTGGGCTCATGGGCGCTCGAGACCGGTGAGTTATATCCATGAGAAGACATGAGAGCTTCCCGTTTACCATATGTGGATAACCAATAGGGTTGATGAGTCCGGTGAGTAATATCCATGACTCTAGTGGAAAGGATACCGGAAAGGATCGCCCGGGGAGAGGAATGGAAGTATCTGGACCTGAGTTGATGTAACTGAGTAGATGACTTGCATTGGGCTAGGATTTTCCCTGACATGCGCCGGTACTTATGCTAAATGGTTGTGAGAGAGTGTGTTGACTTAACCCCCTGCCATGGTTTGTCCTGAGGGATGCCGAACCCACTACCAACAAAAGCCGTATGCGTGACCTACCCAAAGAAGTACGGTGCTATGACTTAAAGCATGTCTGCCATAGAGACCAGCATACATAGAGTTTATATGCATACATACATTACTTGTTTCATATTGCATTGCATCTTGTTATGGTTTGATTCCATGTTATTTATGTTGTTATGGATTAACTTGCCTTACTGAGTTTCTTTCGAAACTCATTCCTTTTTTGTACAATCTGTTGTTAAACTTCTCTACAGGTTCGGATTTCTTTGACGGTACGTATGAGGAAGCACAAGGTGAAGAAGATGAAGACTGAAGGAGAAGAAGAGCTGACTAAAGATGTGGATTAGATTTCTTTTGTTTCTTCTAGACTTATCTTTTACTTTACTTGTATTAGCTTAGAGCTTTATTTAGATTTCGATCTACCTTCCGCATGTGTTTGTAGGGTATATTTCCGTTATACTCTACCGTTGTCTTCTGATTTGGTATCTTGTTATTCCGCACTCTGATAGTCTATAATGATCCTTCTGAGATCCTTTCTTGACTTTTATTATAAATTACTTAATCATTATGAATTGTTCTTGCTTTTGATCATGTTATTGTGCGAAATGGATATGATCGTTCCTAAACTTGATCTTTTGGGCTGTGGATCACACTCCCGGGTATGCTTTAAGTCATAGCACCATACTTCTTTGGGTAGGTCAGTCACTCGGCTCCTGTTGGTAGTGGGTCTGGCATCCCTCGAGACAATCCATGGCTGGGGGTTAAGTCACCTCTCTCTCACATCACCATCTGTCACATCCTCCCAGCTGGTACCCTATCTCGGCAGCGCCCCCCCCGCCCGGGCGCGCGCCCCCCCCCAAAAAAAAAAGCGAGTAACCATAGCCAAATAAGAAAAGGATGAATCATATATAAATCAGAGTACTAGATATAATCAGAGTGTCTAAATCAGATAAGTAAAGTGAGGCGAAATCCCACTCTACAACCAGCGGAAAAGTAGTTCTAAAAGAGAATAAGCAAGATAGAATCTAATCCCCATAGCAGGTACAATAGGTAACTAAATTGTTCTCAATCTTATAGACAATATCCCTATAAGTATAAATCTCATAAACGGCACAAGGGCGCTTCCACTCTATGGTCGGACTAAGCATCGTACGGAGCATAACCACTCGCGGGATCTTCAGTGTAATTGTCGTAACCGCAATCACCTTCCTGGAGATATGCCTCTTCTCCTTGCGCTTCTTCATACGGGCCGTCATGATATTCGGAACACGTAGAATAGTCTAACAAACATTGTACAATAAAGGAATGAGTTTCAAAGAAACTCAGTAAGGCAGTTAAATCCATAATAACATAAATGGCAGGATTTCAAAACAAACATAAATGCAATATGGTATGAAACAAACAATGAATGTATGAATCTAACTCTACATATGCTTGGTCTCTATTGGCGGACATGCTTTAAGTCATAGCACCGTACTTCTTTAGGAAGGTCTCAATCACTCATCATCAGTTGGTAATGGGTCCGGCATCCCTCGGGACATTCCATGGCTGGGGGTATAGGTCACCACTCTCTCACATCACCATTGGTCTAAGTACCGGCGCATGTCAGGGTAAAGCCTAGCCAAATGCAAGTCTTCTACTTAGTTACATCAAGTCAGATCCGGATACGTCCATTCCTCGTCCCTGACGATCCTTTCCGGTATCCTTCACACTAGAGTCCTCATAGTCCCTGACTACGGACTCATCAACCCTATTGGTCATCCACATATGGTAAACGGGAAGCTCTCACGTCCCCTCACGGGTTGGTTACCGGTCTTGAGCGCCCGTGAGCCCAAGTCTATCCATATGCAACCCTACCAATAAATGGCCCCCACAATGTGATTCCTGTCCTCTCACGGGTTGGTTACCGGTCTTGAGCGCCCATGAATCCCCATTGCTACCACGGGTCGTTCGGTCTCAATACCCCTCCGATTAGGGTCTGACATAACGGGACATCCTAGCCCAACACTACTAGACAGTCCTAGATATGTCATCCAACAGTTTAGGAAGGTGTCCAGAGGGCATCTCCGGAAACATCCCATAATATTCCCGTAGTTGTCCAAGGACAGAAGTGTCAAAAGGACACCTCTCCTTTCCAAACCATACTTAAGCATACACAAGCATCAATTCATAACATCACATATATGGTAACTTCATATATGGAAAGAAATCAATAATTACAATCAACTTGTATATAACTGGTAAGTAAATCATACATGAGTCAATTCAATATAAATAAGTAATGCTACTGATATCAAGGCAATTACCACAGTAGTATAACATTATAAGAATCTATTTAAAGAAATAAATTAACAAGATTCATATATAGAAACTAAGATATGCAATTTATGTTGTTAAAGAAGTAACCATCCTTACCTTTTATAACTTGCAAAGGAATCCTAAGAAATCAAGTAAGATCTTGACAAACTTGAGAAGAAGGTCCTAAACAAGTGTATACAACATATTAGGAAAGATCCCTAACAGAAAAAGATACCAAAACATCCAAAACAGACCAATTCTGGAGTTGTTGTACTCATTGGTCGATTGGATTGGTCTATTGATCGACCAATCGACTCGACCAATGCGAGACGATAACCTATAAAATCAGAGTTTTAAGATATAAAATCCGAATTTGGTGGTTCAAAAGGGTACTAATCAAGGGGTAAACTACATTAGTAGTATCCTAACATATAGGGGATCTCAAAACACTAATCAAATCAAGTCATCAAGATACAAATTAGGAAACAAAAAGTTACCATAATTAGATCAATCATGGTTCTTGAAGAATTCAAGATAGAAATCAAAGACAAGAACAATAGGAGAATGAATCATTGATTCAGATAAAGGTATCATGAAAGGCATACTTAGATCTTCAAGAAAATAGACCTAAGAGCATAAATCTAAACAAGGAAACAAAACCTACCATATATGTAACTATCATGATTCATGAAGAAAACATGGTATGGTAGAAGAGAAACAACTAGAGATTGATAGATCATGGATCATGAAAAGAAAACACAGCAATTGACTACTAACATGATCAATATAGTAGATCTAAGGAGATCAGAATTCAAATCAAAAGATAAACAAAGACAAGATCATGATTTGATCATGATTCCTTCAAAAGCTTGCAATGATCATGGTTAAGATCATTGCATTAGCCATTAATCCTTAGGAAGATCATGAGAGACAAGTCCAGAGATGTTTGCAACAGAGAGAATGCAGCATCTCCTCTCTGTCTCAACTCAAAAAGGGAAAGAAAAACAGAGATGGAGGAGAAGAAGAGAGTGTAGACATACCTTTGATGCAAAAGGAAGAGTTTTGACGAAGATCCGTCAAGAAAAACACCAAGGATGCAAGGGAGATGACTTGCGAGAGGTCTTTGGTTCGTTCCAAAGAGTTTGGAGGCAGAAAATACGAAGTAGACTCGAGATTGGACTTAAATAGAGCAAGCAAGACCTAATTGCCAAAGACAGCACCCATTGGTCGAGTGGATTGGTCGGGTCCGTCCGACCAATCGATCGACCAATCGGTTCAACAACTCCTAAACGGGGAATTGAAGACCCGGATCAAATCCAATCCTAAAGGGGTTTTGCACACATATCAAGTGACTTACCTAATAGGTAGAAATGCCTTCAAACCATGATAGAGAGCACTCCAAGTCCATCAACTAATCCGATCTTCATCAAGATTCAGTTTCCATAAATAGAACCTCATCATCAACTCTCATGGATTCAAAGCCGGACACCAAGTCCTCCACTTGGGATGGCCCAAAGCTGACTTCTTACTTTACTTGGGTCCTTTGGACCTACAAATAACAAGGTTTCCGGGTCAAGGTTAGGGCTGGGTTTTACATTCTCCCCCCCCTTAAAGAAATTTCGTCCTCGAAATTGAAAGCGTACCTGTGCTTCCAAAGAGGTAAGGAAACTTCTCCTTCATATCTTCTTCCTTCTCCCAAGAAGCTTCTTCAGGGGTATGGTTCTTCCACCGAATCTTCACCAAAGGAATGGTGCGATTCCTTGTTGCTTGTCCTTCTTATCCAAGATTTCGGCCGGCTCTTCATCGTAGGTCAAATCAGCACTAAGTCCTTCGGGTGCTTGCTGCAAAATGTGTTCCGGATTCTCTATGTATTTCCGGAGCATCGAAATATGAAACACATTGTGAACACCAGCAAGAGGCGGAGGTAATGCTAATCGATACGCAACGGGTCCAACCTTTTCCAAAATCTCGAAAGGTCCAATGAAACGAGGGCTAAGCTTTCCCTTAACATTAAATCTCATCACACCCTTCATTGGTGAAACCTTGAGAAAAACTTTCTCTCCAACTTGAAATTCCAAATCGGTCCTTCTCTTATCGGCATAAGATTTCTGTCTTGGTGGGCGAGACTTAATCCTTTCTCTTATCATATCTACCATAGCACTCGTAGCTTCAATCATCTCGGGACCTAAGACTTTTCTTTCACTGTCTCGAGTCCAGTACAAAGGTGTCCTACAAGTACTGCCATACAAAGCCTTGAATGGAGCCATGCCTATTGTTGCTTGATAAGCTGTTGTTATAGGCAAACTCAACCAAAGCTAGGTGTTCATCCCAATTACCACCCATATCCACCACACAAGATCCGAGCATGTCTTCCAATGTCTGAATTGTCCGCTCAGATTGTGGATGATGAGCTGTACTCAAGTTCAATTGGGTTCCCAAGGCCTTCTGCAAACTATTCCAAAACCTTGAGGTGAACCTAGGATCACGATCAGAAACAATACTCAATGGCACACCATGCAGGCGAACCACATTATCCACGTAAAGCCTTGCTAGCTTATCCAGTATGAGTGATCTTCATAGGAATGAAGTGGGCTGATTTGGTCAACCTATCAACAATCACCCACACGGTGTCATTGCCTTTACTTGTCCGAGGCAAGCTAGTCACAAAGTCCATAGAGATATCCTCCCACTTCCAACTAGGAATAGGAAGAGGTTGAAGTAATCCAGGATGGGGGTTGTCGAACGGCTTTCACACGTTGGCAAGTCTCACACTTGGCAACAAAATCATCAACATCAGCCTTCAAACCAATCCACCAAAAATGTTCCTTCAAGTCCTTGTACATCTTGGTGCTTCCGGGTGTATAGTAAAAGTACTTTGGTGTGCTTCCTTCAATATTTCCTTCTTAATTTCTTCGTTTGCGAGGCACGCACAGTCTTCCTCTAAACAATAAAGCACCATCCATGGATATACCAAAGTCGGGGGTCCGACTCGGGATTCGAAGAAATCTTCTCAACTTTGATCAAAAGTTCTTGGTCGAGAACTCTGTGAGCAACAATTTTATCTCTAAGGCCAGATCTTGCCATCATGGCGAGAAAGAATAAAATCAGAATTCTCGGGGACAATTTCCAAATCAAAACTCTCAATAGAAGACCACAATGGTAAACTCAAAGCATTCAAATCCAAAGTCTTCTTCTGGTTCTTCCTACTAAGAGCATCGGCAACAACGTTTGCCTTCCCGGGGTGATCTTGAATATCACAATCATAATCGAGAGACTAGTTCCAACCATCTCCTTTGTCTCATGTTCAACTCCTTTTGGGTAAAGAAGTATTTCAAACTCTTATGATCCGTGAAAATGGCAATCTTCTCACCGTAGAGGTAATGTCTCCAAATCTTCAAAGCAAAGACAACAGCGGCAAGTTCTAGATCGTGAGTGGGGTAATTCCGCTCATAATCTTTCAATTGCCGAGAAGCATAGGCTACGACCTTGCCATGTTGCATCGATACGCAACCCAATCCAATCTTTGGCGCATCGGTATAAACTGTCATACCACCGGAACTATCAGGTATAGTCAAAACCGGGGCACTTGTCAATCTATCTTTCAACTCTTGGAAATTCTTCTCACAGGCGTCAGACCAAACAAACTTTTCTTCTTTCCTGGTCAACTTAGTCATAGGAGCAGCCAACCGAGAAAAGTTCTCAATAAACCTTCTGTAGTAACCCGCCAATCCAAGAAAACTTCTTATTTCCGTTACCGACTTCGGTCTTTCCCAATCAGCCACGGCTTGAACTTTTTCGGGATCGACACGAATACCTTCGGCTGAAACCACATGGCCAAGGAATACTACTCTCTTAAGCCAGAAATCACACTTGCTAAACTTGGCGTACAACTTCTTTTCTCGCAACCTTTGCAAAGTGAAACTTAGATGGCTTGCATGCTCTTCTTCGCTCTTCGAATAGATCAAGATGTCGTCGATGAAAACAATCACAAACTTATCAAGCACATCGTGAAATACTCGGTTCATGAGGTCCATGAACACCGCAGGAGCATTGGTCAATCCGAAGGGCATGACCCTAAACTCGTAGTGGCCATACCGTGTTCGGAAAGCTGTCTTGAAGATATCACTAGACTTCACTTTCAATTGGTGATATCCGGATCTTAAGTCAATCTTTGAGAACACAACTGCACCTTTTAGGCGATCGAAGAGATCATCTATTACGAGGCAGCGGGTATCTATTCTTGATAGTCGGCTTATTCAACTCACGGTAGTCGATGCACGGCGCATACTACCGTCTTTCTTCTTGACAAACAAGACCGGAGCTCCCCAAGGTGATACACTAGGTTGTACGAAACCTCTATCAATGAGTTCATTCAACTGATTTTGCAACTCTTTCAACTCGGTAGGAGCCATCCTATACGGAGCTTTAGATACCGGAGGCGGCACCGGGGACGAGATCAATAGAAAACTTCGACATCCACTGTCTGGAGGCACTCCCGATAGATCATCGGGGAAGACATCAACAAAGTCACAGACAACCACGACTTCATCGACTCTTTTCTCCACTTTACCCTTGCCTTGAGATGAAGCATCATCCACTAGGGCATAGACTTGCATCGGTCCGAGACAGCACCTTCTTACAAACCCTTCTCTTCTCACCATGAAATTCTAAGACCGGACTTCCACAAATATGGGACTGAATCTTCTTTGAGGAACAAAGAAACACGGCTTTGTGGGCTGTTAACCAATCAATTCCCAAAATAACATCGAAGTCCTTCATATCAAGAAGTACAAAATTGGCTTCCAAGTTCTTCTCACCAATCAACACGGGACATTTAGATAACCCCTTATCTAGTTTCACAACGGGACCAGTGGGTGTACTAATCAATAAACAACTAGACAACTTCTCGGGGATTAGGTCGGTCTTCTTGATGAATGCGAGATGACATGAGCGAGATGAGATGCACCCGTATCAAATAAGACAAATGCGAAAATAGAAGCAACTAACAATGTACACTGTAATCACTTCATGGCTTGGATCTGCTCGGCCTTTGGAAATGCTGAACACTCTACCGAGAGGGAGGAGTAGGAGCACTCTTCACCACTGGAGCGGAGGCTGCTTTGGACAGGGCCGCTTCGGACAGAGCACGAGCGAAATGACCAGCTTGCTTGCGGTAAAAGCAAACGGGATTCTTTGGGTCCAAGCTGGGGTAGCTGCAACGAGAGGGCTTCCGAACAAAAGGCCTAGGATTCGCATTCACGGGCCTAGCACTTGCACTCACTGGTGGTCGGTTTCCGCCATCTTGTCTAAAGCTGGCCGGGCTGCTGAAAACCCGAGTTCGACCTACACTCCTAGGCTGAAAGGTAGGAGTGGGGTAGGGTGTAGGTCTCACAAAACGCCGATCATTACGATCCACCAACCCAGGGTTCCTTGGCTGCCAGGGCCTTTGCACACGTGCACTTTCCTTCTCTGTTTCTTCCAACTTCTTCGAGTTCTGCACCACTTGAGCATAGCTCACTATAGGCTGGGCTGTGAGGTAAGCTTTAATGGCGGGCGCGGTCCTTTGAAGAACTTCTTCGCTTTGGCGAGATCGACCTTCGAGAGAATGCGGAGCAAAGAAATGAAGCTCCTCAAACTTCTGTTGGTACTCCAACACAGACAAAGATCCTTGTGTGAGAACCATAAACTCAGCTTCCTTCGCATCTTTCACCGCCTCGGGGAAATAATTCAAGCAAAAAGCCTCTTTGAACAACTCCCAAGTTACAACTCCTGCATGCAAACCTTCCAAAACAGGCCGAGTGGAGGTCCACCATGCATCGGCTTCTTGTTGCAACCACGTTCGGCAAACGAGAATCTTACGAGCTTCCGAGCATTGTAGATGTCGGAAAGCCTTCTCCAACTCACGAAGCCACTTGTTAGGAAACAAGGGGTCCTTGGTAACTCCGGTGAAAGTGGGTACTTGCATCTTGAGAAAACTCTCCATCGGGCGAGTATGAGGAGTTCCGGCTAAACCTCCCGCATTCGGGAGGCTGCGGCATGAGGATTCACATTAGCACCGGTTCGAGTCTCATTGTGCGAGTCATGAAACCCACCAACATCTGGTTGAGCGAGCTGCTTCTTTGCTGCATCATCATATGCCCATAATATTGGCAATATCACGGAAGCTTCCAACATTCGGGGCACCGGGTATCTCATGGGTACCCTGATCAACGTTAGGTATCTCACCACCTCCATGAGGTATTTCACCACCTCCCTGAGGTATTTCACCACCTCCTTGACCACTGGATTCACCACGCCCACTTCTCAGAGTAACCATTCTGCAAAGCTGAGAACATCAAAATACCGAATTTCGAAGTTTCAACATAAACCACAAGTCCAAATGATTTGAAAACTTAAATCATGCTTAAATATATCCATATAGTCATCAAACAATAATCCATAAGGCAAAAATCACATTTTCCAAAAATTCAACAGCAAAAGAGGTCTCTGTGACCATTGGTCGAGTGATTGGTCGACTGACCCAGTCGACCAATGAGTCGACCAATCAAGACAGAATGCGAAAATTCGCATTATAAGCCTCATTTCCACATTCCAACTTCATTTTATCCTCTTTCAAAGGTGAGAGAGCTCTAGGGAAAGTCTCCAAAGGTTCTTACAAGTGTTCTTGAGGTGTTTTGGTGCTTCAACAACAACACTTCAACACACAACCATCACAAACAAGGTAAATCTTTCATTCTTTCCTCCATTTTCATCTTCTCATGCTTGCATTTCCATCAAAACCATGCTTTGCTTGTATCCAATGCTAGAAATCATGCTTAGGAATGCTTAGAAACATATTCCTTAGGTTTCAAACACAATGCCATGCATAGACAACAAGTTCTAACATATTGGTGTTCATCTACTTAACGTTTTCATACCGAAATTGTTATCTTTAGAAAATTTTCGTTTTCTCACAAACCGCTTGAAATTTCCTCACGAAATCAAATGCTACATGCTCAAGATGATATTGTAGATAGGTCCATAAAATTTGATTTAACCAATTTCAACTTTTCAAAAATCCAATTTTGACCTAAATTGCAAAATCCCCAAATTTTCCTTCTTGCTGAATTTTTCGCTTTAATTCAAGTTTTCGATCGATTTTCTTCAAACAAACTTCATAGACATGAAATTCCAAGTATTGCGCACATGCTAGTATGTTCAAATCAAATTTTCCCCAAATTTGAAATTTTCCGAAAAATTACGAAAATACCCTTTTGGCTCAAATCTTAAAGTAGCACTAGCTGGAAATGTCTCTTGTCTCTTTCACAGATACACACTATGCAGAGGGGAGGGCGAGGACGAGGTAGAGGTCGTGGTCGCATTGTAGGGGCACTTAGGGGCGGAGGTCGGGTTCCTTGAGCCTAGACGGGAGGTTCGGAGACCGGACATGTTCGACACACCTCGGGCCGAGTTTTGTGTACGAGGCCTACTTCGATTCTTGTAACATCGAGTTGGGACGTCTACTTCACCTACGCCAGCTCGAGTCTTTAGGATTCGGCGAGAGATTCGACACGTTGCGGTGGACTCATCTCTTCAGCGAGGATCTGCCGGTATACCGGAGCTAGTGAGGTTGTTCTTCGGCAACCTTACCTACACGAGAGGAGGCTCGAGGTCAAGGACATCCACTTAGACTTGTCCTAAGGAGCGGGGGTCTTCCGGACTCAGATTCGCTTTTCCACCCGAGCAACGCTGAGATCTTGCGGGTTCCTTACTATCCACGGCGGTGTGTGTGGATACCTGCGGGAGCGATTTGGACAGCTATCGATGCCGTACGAGCTACGCGAGATATGCTCTACACTATGGGATAGTCGTCGATGCTTCACTCCGTGGACCAGCGGACGGATGACGGATTCTGCACGGATTATCGGTCGCATAGTCGGCCGAAACATTATGCCGAAGGCCGGACATCACCATCGGGTCACGGTGATGGAGGCCTTAGTCATCTACCGCATCTACATGGGCTTCGAGATCGATCTCTCCTACATCATTCAGCGGGTCATGCTTGGACTTGGTTCTGCGGCCTAGCATGCGGAACCTTTGCTATGGGAGGCTACCGACCTTGATCTTCGAGGCATTTCGGGGTGAGTTTCGAGGATACACCGGTGGACACTGGTTCCACGGGGATACGTCATCGGGACTCGGACCATTCGTCGAGATGAGGCTGCGGCGATCGAGAGATCTCCTGGTCGGAGGGTGAGGATGATGAGGAGTCGGAGGATGAGGATCGGGAGTCGGAGGATGGAGGAGAGGATATCGGTCCGATAGTGATGATCGGGCCGGAGACGATACTGAGAGATGCACGAGGCTGAGCCGGTGCATCACGAGTTTCCTTCATCACACTTCGAGGCGGGTGGCCCTTCTCATGCGGTTCCGGAGACTTCGGATCTTGGGGCACGGATGAGATCGATGACTTCCATGCTAGAGAGGATGGAGGTCGGACGGGAGAGCAGATGTATGAGAGGATGGAGTCACGACGGGATAGGATAGAGCATCGGGTGACTCGGCTAGCGGAGGAGTTCGGAGCATACGAGAGATCGAGAGAAGATCACCTAGATAGACTGTGTACCCTAGGATTTTCATTTATGCATTTCAGATGTAATCGTTGTAAAAGCTTTTGAAATTAATGAAGTTCATTTTGTTTCACTTAATTATTGTATATTATGCACCTTTCTTTTATTTGCATTAGTGACATTTGTTTAAGTATAATTATGGTATGTTATTCGGAAATGTTCTGTTATGCTTCATAGGTTAAGTTTCTAATCCAAGTGTTCTATTATTCACTTCTAAGAGTAGAGGAGTCATTTCAGATCAATGACTCAGGAATGTTCAGTTATTGTCTTTTGTGGTTAGGATTTCCTCGAACCTTGGGCTCTGATACCAATCTGTCACATCCTCCCAGCCGGTACCCTATCTGGCATACCCGAGAGTGTGATCCACGGCCCGAAGATCGGGTATCGAGTAATCAACCTCCCACATAAACAATAACATAATCATGAACAATAATAATAAAAGTGCGAAAGATAAACCATAGATCCAAATAAGAAAAGGATGAATCATATATAAATCAGAGTACTAGATATAATCAGAGTGTCTAAATCAGATAAGTAAAGTGAGGCGAAATCCCACTCTACAACCAGCGGAAAAGTAGTTCTAAAAGAGAATAAGCAAGATAGAATCTAATCCCAATAGCAGGTACAATAGGTAACTAAATTGTTCTCAATCTTATAGACAATATCCCTATAAGTATAAATCTCATAAACGGCACAAGGGCGCTTCCACTCTATGGTCGGACTAAGCATCGTACGGAGCATAACCACTCGCGAGGATCTTCGAGTGTAATTGTCGTAACCGCAATCACCTTCCTGGAGATATGCCTCTTCTCCTTGCGCTTCTTCATACGGGCCGTCATGATATTCGGAACACAGTAGAATAGTCTAACAAACATTGTACAATAAAGGAATGAGTTTCAAAGAAACTCGGTAAGGCGATTAAATCCATAATAACATAAATGGCGGGATTTGAGAACAAACATAAATGCAATATGGTATGAAACAAACAATGAATGTATGAATCTAACTCTACATATGCTTGGTCTCTATTGGCGGACATGCTTTAAGTCATAGCACCGTACTTCTTTAGGAAGGTCTCAATCACTCATCATCAGTTGGTAATGGGTCCGGCATCCCTCGGGACATTCCATGGCTGGGGGTATAGGTCACCACTCTCTCACATCACCATTGGTCTAAGTACCGGCGCATGTCAGGGTAAAGCCTAGCCAAATGCAAGTCTTCTACTTAGTTACATCAAGTCAGATCCGGATACGTCCATTCCTCGTCCACGACGATCCTTTCCGGTATCCTTCACACTAGAGTCCTCATAGTCCCGACTACGGACTCATCAACCCTATTGGTCATCCACATATGGTAAACGGGAAGCTCTCACGTCCCCTCACGGGTTGGTTACCGGTCTTGAGCGCCCGTGAGCCCAAGTCTATCCATATGCAACCCTACCAATAAATGGCCCCCACAATGTGATTCCTGTCCTCTCACGGGTTGGTTACCGGTCTTGAGCGCCCATGAATCCCCATTGCTACCACGGGTCGTTCGGTCTCAATACCCCTCCGATTAGGGTCCGACATAACGGGACATCCTAGCCCAACACTACTAGACAGTCCTAGATATGTCATCCAACGGTTTAGGAAGGTGTCCAGGAGGGCATCTCCGGAAACATCCCATAATATTCCCGTAGTTGTCCAAGGACAGAAGTGTCAAAAGGACACCTCTCCTTTCCAAACCATACTTAAGCATACACAAGCATCAATTCATAACATCACATATATGGTAACTTCATATATGGAAAGAAATCAATAATTACAATTAACTTGTATATAAGCTGGTAAGTAAATCATACATGAGTCAATTCAATATAAATAAGTAATGCTACTGATATCAAGACAGTACCACAGTAGTATAACATTATAAGAATCTATTTAAAGAAATAAATTAACAAGATTCATATATAGAAACTAAGATATGCAATTTATGTTGTTAAAGAAGTAACCATCCTTACCTTTTATAACTTGCAAAGGAATCCTAAGAAATCAAGTAAGATCTTGACAAACTTGAGAAGAAGGTCCTAAACAAGTGTATACAACATATTAGGAAAGATCCCTAACAGAAAAAATACCAAAACATCCAAAACAGACCAATTCTGGAGTTGCTGTACTCATTGGTCGATTGGATTGGTCTACTGCTCTGATCGACCAATCGATCGACCAATGCGAACGATAACCTATAAAATCAGAGTTTTAAGATATAAAATCCGAATTTGGTGGTTCAAAAGGGTACTAATCAAGGGGTAAACTACATTAGTAGTATCCTAACATATAGGGGATCTCAAAACACTAATCGAATCAAGTCTTCAAGATACAAATTAGGAAACAAAAAGTTACCATAATTAGATCAATCATGGTTCTTGAAGAATTCAAGATAGAAATCAAAGACAAGAACAATAGGAGAATGAATCATTGATTCAAATAAAGGTATCATGAAAGGCATACTTAGATCTTCAAGAAAATAGACCTAAGAGCATAAATCTAAACAAGGAAACAAAACCTACCATATATGTAACTATCATGATTCATGAAGAAAACATGGTATGGTAGAAGAGAAACAACTAGAGATTGATAGATCATGGATCATGAAAAGAAAACACAGCAATTGACTACTAACATGATCAATATAGTAGATCTAAGGAGATCAGAATTCAAATCAAAAGATAAACAAAGACAAGATCATGATTTGATCATGATTCCTTCAAAAGCTTGCAATGATCATGGTTAAGATCATTGCATTAGCCATTAATCCTTAGGAAGATCATGAGAGACAAGTCCGAGAGATGTTTGCAACAGAGAATGCAGCATCTCCTCTACTGTCTCAACTCAAAAAGAAGAAAGAAAATAGAGATGGAGGAGAAGAAGAGAGTGTAGACATACCTTTGATGCAAAAGGAAGAGTTTTGACGAATATCCGTCAAGAAAAACACCAAGGATGCAAGGGAGATGACTTGCAGAGGTCTTTGGTTCGTTCCAAAGAGTTTGGAGGCAGAAAATACGAAGTAGACTCGAGATTGGACTTAAATAGAGCAAGCAAGACCTAATTGCCAAAGACAACACCCATTGGTCGAGTGGATTGGTCGACTGGTCCAGATCGACCAATCGGTTCCAACGACTCCTAAACGGGGAATTGAAGACCCGAGATCAAATCCAATCCTAAAGGGGTTTTGCACACAAATCTAATCTCTCACCCTAAGTAGACCTTTCCCTCCAAACACCACAAACCCCCCCACCCCCCCCCCCCCCCCCCCCCCCCTCCCCCCAACTTCCCCACCCCCCCCCCCCCCCCCCCCCCCCCCCCCCCCCCCCCCCCCCCCTCCCCCCCCCCCCCCCCCCCCCCCCCCCCCTCCCCCCCCCCCCCCCCCCCCTCAACCGTATTGGTTATCCACATATGGTAAACGGGAAGCTCTCATGTCCTCTCACGGGTTGGTTACCGGTCTTAAGCTCCTATGAGCCCAAGTCTAGCCATATGCAACCCTCTAATAAATGGTCCCCACAATATGATTCCCGTCCTCTCACAGATTGGTTACCTTTCTTAATCGCCCGTGAATCACACTGCTACCACGGGTCGTTCGGTCTCAATACTCTTCCGATTTGGGTCTGATATAACGGGGACATCCTAGCCAAACACTGCTAGACAGCCCTAGGTATGACAACCAATGATTCGGGAAAGCGTCGATGGGGCAACCCCGGAAACATCCCATACTATTTCCGATAATGTCCAAGGACAGAAGTGTCAAAAGGACACCTCTCAATCCCAAACCATTCCTAGTCAAACACAATCTCAAATCAGTCATGTCTTACACAACCAACAATTCATCATATAAAAGAGAATGTAAAAGCATAAGTAATCATTAAACAATATAGTAATAAGCAATTCATATAAGCTTAAATAATAAAAAGAAAACATAATTGAAGTGCTACTGTAGTTACAATAGTACATCAGAAGTATAAAATATAAGAACAGTAAACAAACTCATAGTTTCATAAGGTAGAAACCAGAGAGTATGCGATCTATGTAATTAAGGAATAACTGTCCTTACCTTATAACTCGCAAAGGAATCTTAGGAAATCAAGTAAGACCTTGACTAAACCTGAGAAGAAAGTCCTAAACAAGTGTATACAACATATTAGGAAAGATACCTAGTAGGAAAGATATCAAAACAATCAAAACAGACCAACAATGAGGTTACTGTACTCATTGGTCGATTGGATTGGTCTACTGCCCCAGTCGACCAATGAGTCGACCAACCAAGACAGTAGCCTACAAGAATCCAAATTTTGGGAAAATAGAACCGAATTTTGTGGTTCAAAAGGGTACAAAATAAGGGAAAACTACAATGGCAGCATACTAGTATATAGAGGACATCAAAACACTAATCGAATCAAGTTTTCAAGTTACTAATAAGGAACCAAAAAGTTACCCTAATTAGGTTAATCATGGATTATGAAGAAAGTAATGGTATGATCAAGGATAAAGAACTTAGAGGTTGATAGGTTACAAATCTTGTAAAGAAAACACATTGACTAGATATTAACATGATCAAAATATGGGTCTTGATTTGACCCAAGAAACTAGGGTTTCAACCTTTATGGCTCTCATGAAAAGGTTGTGATCACAGGATGAAAGGGAATAATTTGTTTGGTCAAAAACAACAAGAAAATCATAGAAAGATCAAATTTAGATTAACATAAATATTACCCATGAGGTTTCCCTCGCATGGGAGGTTACCAAAGGTTTCCAAAAAGATCATACAAGGGTTAGGGTTTCAAGAATTAATTCAGCTAGGGTTGAGATCATGACGATGATCATAGATCTCAAAGAATAGAATGAGATCATGGAATAGATGGTTGCAAGAATGCAGCATCTCCTTCCTGATCTCAATCAAGAACAAGATTAAAGAAAAGAAATTCAGAGATGTAAAAGAAAAGAGAGCATAGACATACCTTTGTTGCAGGAGGAAGGAAATTACTTGAGTTCTTGCGAGATATCAACCAAGGATACAAGGAAATTGATTAGAATGAAGTTCTAACTCGTTCCAGAGGCTTAGGAGGCAGATGAGGCGGAGTAATCCAGAGATTAGACTTAAATAGAGTAGCCACGACCTAATAAGCAAAAAAATAACCAATTGGTCGATTGAATTGGTCGACTGGTCCAGTCGACCAATGAGTCAACTAATCAGGACAGCAGGACCAAAACAGGGAATTGAAGTTTCAGATCAATTCCAAACATAATGGGGTTTTGCACACACCTAAAGTGACTTACCTAGTAGGTAGAAATGCGTTCAAACCAATACAAAGAGCACTCCAAGTCCATCAACTAATCCGATCTTCAACAGGATGCAGTTTCCATAAATGGAACACTGACATCAACACTCATGGATTTCAATCCAGCCACCAAGTCTTCTACTGAAATGGCCCAAAGTTGACTTCTTGCCTTACTTCGGGTTGTCGGACCTACAAACAATAGGGTTTCTGAGTCAAGGTTAGGGCTAGGTTTCACAATACCCTTCCGAATCGGGTCTGATATAACGGGGACAACCTAGCCAAACACTGCTAGACAACCCTAAGTATGGCAACCAATAATCTGGGAAAGTGTCAAGGGGCATCATTGGAATATCCCATAATATTCCCACTAATGTCGAAGGATAGAAATATCAAAAGGACACTTCCCAATCCCAAATCATACCTAATCAATCACATTCTCAGATCAGTCACATCATACATAACTGACATCTCATCATATAAAGGAATATGTAAAAGTATGATCAATTCATTGAACGACATACATGAGTAAGCATGCATATATACTTGAATAATCAAAAAGAAAACATAAGTAAGGTGCTACTATACTTACTGTGAAATCCAACCCAAACCTAACCTGGACACCCTATTTGTTTTGGGACAAAGAAAGACTTGTTTGATGTTAGACCTTGAAGTGGGACCCAAAGCTCAGTGTAGATATGTTTAGAAGACCCTCTAAAGTCAAGCCAAGCCTCTCCCTTAGTGTTGATCCAGGTGTTGACCCGAAACCCTTGGACATTGACGATGATGCCCCTCACTTGAGAACATTGTCAGGGTTAGTTCTGAATCTGCAGCCTGAATAAGGTGAGCTTAGTTGGTGGACCTAATGAACTCCCATGTACAATCTGAATATATTTCTGAAAACTAGGCTTCTTGATTGACTTGTATGAGAAAACCCCACTCAATTTGACCCCGTATAGCCCTCCGAATCCTTGTTCGAAGTTGCTGAACTATGTCTGGCCAATCATGTCTGCACATAGAAGAAGATTGAATTAGTTGAAGCAAATAAATGAACTCCCATGCTCAATCCGAAAGTATTTCTGGAAACTAGACTTCTTGATTGACTTGTAGGAGAAAACCCCACTCAATTTGACCCTGTATAGGCCTCCGAATCCCTGTCTGAAGTTGTTGTTCGTGCCTGGTCGACTGACCAGTCGACCAGCAGTAATGAAATTCGAAAAATCACAAAAAACTTGACTATTTTGACCCTACCTTTTTGGAACTCGTGAATGAAGGTCTAAACTAAGATTTGGCACTCCAGAGAACGAAAAGTGACACTCTCTTGGGCCTTCCTTGGTGTTTGTGAAGATCCTTGACTCCAATCATTAGTTTTCCACCTCAATCATCAACTCAAGGTATGATTCCTCTTATCTTCTTCTAATCTACTCATTATTCTATCAATTTATGATCTTAAGACCATGGTTGAAGTGCTGCAACCTTGCAAACACTTAACCATGAGTTTCCCCCTTTCAATTCCAAGATTATCACCCCACTATTGCTATGATATACCCCATTAAGATTGATTGCATTGCATTGCTTTGATTCCCTTCATTTCAACCTATTCTTTAGTTCAAACTGTTATGAAGTTGTATGCTAAGTATAAATTACTATGAATTCATGATTCCAATTTAGTTCTTACCATTCTCTTGACTGATTCACCATCATTCCTTACAATTACAATCAATTCCAATTCGATACATGATGTTTAGCATATAGAACATAGGGTTTTGATTTGGGTATTCAAAATTGGACCATTGGATTGTGATAATATTTGGTGTGTAGTGTCCCCATATTTCCATAATCATGCCCTCCAAGTTTCATGTCGATCGGAGCACTGGAAGATCAGTTTCGGGCCAAATCCTCAATTATGCCCATTACTATCAAGCTTTGGTCGACTGACAATCGACCAGCCATTCGACCAAGATATGACAGCATCCCTGTTTGTGGCCAAAATGCTTCGTTTGACCTCCAATTCGATTGTTTTCTTCACTAATGTTGCTTATGTGTTGTCTAGGGTACAAACATTGACTTTTGGGCTATTCTTGGTGATTATTGGTATTATTTTTGACTTGATTAAGGTAAGGATGGTTATCGTCATAAATACATAGGCTATGTGCTTATGCCTTAAATTTCATAACTTGGTGAACATGGTCTCTTTATTACTTTTGAACATCATAGGACTCTTATACATGCTTTAGAACAGTAGTATTGTGATTTCATATATTCTTGTTATAATGATTAATTATTATTGTCACTTATACTTATAATGAATCATTTCAATATTATGACTGAACCTCTATTATGATGATGTATCAACTGTATGTGAGATGTTGGACTCGAGATGTGGTTTCTTAAGTATAACATGGGATTGGGGAGTGTTCTACTGACGCTTCTGTCCTTGGGCATCGGAGGGTATTGGGATGTTCTTCGAAGGAGCCCATCGACACTTTCCTAGGTTATTGGATGACATACATAGGATTGTATAGTTGTATAGCTAGGATTATCCTTGTCGTATCAGACCCGAATCGGAAGGGCATTAAGACCAAACGACCCGTGGTAGGGTATGGTTTGATGGGCGCTCAAGACCGGTAACCACCCCGTGAGAGGACATAAACCATACTGCGGATACCTGAAAGGGGCCATTTATTGGTAGGGTTGCAAATAGCTAGACTTGGGCTCACAGGCGCTCAAGACCGGTAACCAACCCTTGAGAGAACGTGAGAGCTTCCCGTTTACTATTTGTGGATGGCCAATAAGGTTGATGAGTCCGTAATCCGGGAATACGCTGACTCTAGTGTGAAGGATACCGGAAAGGATCGCCAGGGGTGAGGAATGGAAGTATTTGGATCTGACATGATATGACTGAGTAGAAGACTTGCATTGGGCTAGGCTTTACCTTGACATGCGTCAATACTTAGACCAAATGGTGATGTGAGAGAGTGGTGACCGAAACCCCAGCCAAGGTTGTCCGGAAGGTTTCAGGACTCAATTCCCACCGACTTGAGTGATTGAAACCTACCCAAAGAAGTATGGTGTTATGACTTAAAGCATGTATACCTTAGATACCAGCATTCATAGAGTTAGAACCATACTTACATCATGTGTTTCTTATCATATTGCATCATGTTATGGCTTGTATCATATGGCTTATGTTTTATGGAATGACTGCCTTGCTGAGTTCTTTTGAACTCACTCCTTTTTGCAACATATTTTGTTAGACTTTTCCTCGGGTACTACTACTGTTGACTGTGACGGTCAACACTCTGAAGACCAAGTTTGTGACTCGTCCCACACTGGTTGCGGTGAACACGTTGATAAAGACTAGCAGTCTGAGACTGATATTTGTTAGCAGCAGATTCGGCCTGGCTTAGTTTCTTATAATTTTGTTATTTATGAAACATTGTATAAGCTAGAAGAAACTGAAATTTAGTTGCTTACCTTTTCTTTCCTTTCTTTTGAGAACCGGTTGTAACTCTTAATTTTATTCGATCTATCTTCCACTAATATTGTAGAGGGAATTTCCACCTCATTTCCGCATGTTGGTCATTTATTTTATTGGTATCTTTTCCGCACTCTGATGTCCTTTGTGATCCCTCTGAAATCCTTTATTTACTTTTGAATACAAAGAATTGTTCTTGCTTTTTATTATATTATTGTGCTAAGTGGCTATGATCGTTCCTAAACTTGATCGACGGGACTGTGAATCACTTCCCCGAATAATCTAGATAGGGTAACCCCTGGGTGGATTAGGGCGGGATGTGACACTTACAACAATACATCATAAATGGAAAGTACAATATCAGTAGTGTATCTAAGAGTTTCCGAAATCAGAAACTAACATTCACGCAATCTATGTCATTATGGAGATAACCGTCCTTACCTTAACTAGCGTTGATGATTATCCAAAGATCAAAGACAGAGGCTCCAAACCTAGAAAATAAACCCCAAACAATCATAGATACAACATTAGGAAAGAAGCCTAAAAGATTGGAGAGCAAACGAATCAAACTAAGCGAAAAACAAAGCTACTGACTTACTTGGTTGATTGGTTGGTCTACTAACGCAGTCGACCAACTGAGTCAGTACGAAGCAAAAACATGGATTTTGGTCCGAAATTCAATTTACAAGATTCGAAACTCTATGAAACTTGGAGGAAACCTTTAGAACAGTATTCTAAAGGAGTATAGATTACAAATTAACAATGATTAAAAACACTACCTTCCAATTTGAAATCATAGTTTTCCCAATTTGGTGAAAACCCTAGTTTTCGATAAAAAAAATATACTATGAAACCTTGGGAAAGATTAGAGGAGATTAGATCTAATTCTAGAAGATAATCTTAAGTCCTACACAAGTCCATCATGAAAATTAGATCCAATCATGATAAGAAAGTGAATCAAAAAGGAAAAATTAGGGTTTCAAGAAGAGTTTACCAGGGTTAGGGTTAAGGTCACTATGATGATCATAAACCCTTAAGAATAGAAGGAGATTATGGAAAAGATGGTTGCAATGATGCAGCATCTTCTTCCTAGTCTCAATTAAGAATAAGATCATAGAAGAGTAAATCATAACATATAAGAGATTACTAACCTTAGATTGACAGATCGAATATGAGAAGCTTCAGATCTTGCAAAGATCCTTCGAAATCACCAAAGAGAGCTTTGAAAGAGTCTTCCCACGTCCTCTAACTGTTTTGGAGGCAGAGGATACTAAGAACACAAAGTTTACTTAAATAGAAAGTGAAAAACCCTAAACAGAGGATTTTCTCGGATTTAACACCTTGTTGGTTGATTGCTTGGTCGATTGGCCCAATCGACCAACCAGTCGACCAAACTGGTCAACAAGGCCCAAACAGGGAATTGGAGGTCCAACTCAAGTCCAAACCTCATGGGCTTCTCCCAACACAACATATGACTTACCTAGTATAGAAAAATGCCTTCGAATCATGTCCAACTATACTTCAAGTCCATCAACTAGACTCATCTTCAACAAACTGCAGCTTTCTTTCCAAATCAGCATAGACTTCCAAGTATGGAACTCCATCATCAATCTCCATGGGTTCTGGGTCAAACACCATGTCTTCTACTGAGATGGCCCATAGTTGGCTACTTCCTTTACTCTAGGTCTTCGGACCTACAAACAACCGGGTTTCCGGCTCAAGGTTAGGGTTAGGATAGGGCTGGATTTCACAACTGTAATGACCTACTTCTTCATCCTCATAGTCTTAAAGTGAATTCCCATTCGCTCTATTCTTTCCGTAGTCACGGTGGGATTTCGATGTTTAACCTAGTATGAAGACCATGATCTATTCTTACTGGAGTTATTTGATTCTATTATATGTTAGATCTATTCCTAAGTTGTTTCCTATGCATGATCTA
The DNA here is from genome assembly GCF_041222555.1 of Hakea prostrata. Taxonomy (NCBI): domain Eukaryota; kingdom Viridiplantae; phylum Streptophyta; class Magnoliopsida; order Proteales; family Proteaceae; genus Hakea; species Hakea prostrata. Next base: position 134,707 of record NW_028291199.1, on the reverse strand, counting down.
CTGTTTTCTTATCTTTAGAATGAATCCCCAATAATTCTAGTCTTTCCGTGAGAATCAGCATATCAAGCCTATTATGTCATTTATTAGATTTCTATCCCAATGGCCTTGTTTGATGTTTAGAACATCATAGATAGTCTTAGTTCATTATTTTATAATTCTCCTATTAATTTATGAGTGTTCGTACTTCGAACAAAGAGATTCCGATCAAAGTTTGAAGTTTTTGTCCGTACATTGATGCTTTGGTCACCCCAAGTGACCAAAGCAAGCAACCAAAGGGAGCCTAGACAGCAAGCTTTGCTTGTTTTGTCTCCGTTTCATCTCAGATTTTTAGGGTTTTTTCCTTATATTCTCTAAATGTTTGTTTAGGGTAATTTTGGTGATTTTGGACTTGCACTTTGATCTCTTTCTTGAATATTACAAAAGTGAATATAAGGCGAGTACGTCACTCACAATTTACATGATTATATGCTTTGATATGTTAGGACTCATATGCATGTGTTAACTTCTGTAGTTAGTACTTTTCTTTAAGAGCAAATTGCACTGGCACCCCAAAATGGAGGCCTTAAAGCACTGACACCCCACTTTATGTTTAAAAAGCATAGAGACCCCAAAATTGGATTTTCATTGGATATATTTGTCAAATTTATCATTGAAAACCTTTCAGACACTATTTATTATAGGGATATTTTAGAAAATAACTAGTGATTTAACTATTTTCGGTGATAAATTTGACAAATATATCCAACGAAAATCCAATTTTAGGGTCTCTGTGCTTTTTAAACATAAAGTGGGGTGTCAGTGCTTTAAGGCCTCCATTTTGGGGTGCCAGTGCAATTTGCTCTTTCTTTAATGTTATATTCCTGTAATTACAGTATGGTATTCATGATATGATTTACATACTTGTATTGAATGTGATTGATTTAATTGTGAGTTGGATTCTATTGTGATATTTATGGAATCCTGATGTGTTATGATTGCCTAACATGTGGTTGTGGATTGGGGAATGCCCTTTTGGCATTTTTGTCATTGGACACTAGTGGAGGTGGTATGTGATGCTTTCCTATGGTGCCCTTTGGTGCTTTCCTCAACTACTAGATGACATACCTAGGTTGAGTCTAGATGAGTTTGGCAAGGGAAAACCCTATCATATCTGACCCTATCGGAAGGGGGATCGAGGTCGAGTGACCCGTGGCAGCAATGGGGATTTTCAAGATTGGTAACAAACCCGTGAGAGGACCTAAATCACATTGTGGGGGCCATTCATTGGTAGGGTAGCACATAATTAGCCTAGGCTCATGGGCGCTCAAGACCGGTAACCAACCCGTGAGAGGACGTAAGAGCTTCCCGTTTATTATATGTGGATGACAAATAGGGTTAAGAGTCTACACAATTGAGAGGGTGAGGGTGACTCTAGGGAGGGAGATATAGGAACTGACTGCCTAGGCACGAAAGGGAGGCTATCATATCGGAACGGACTGTCTAGTGCACGGAAGGGAGGTATCTGAGACAGCCACGTAAGGGAGTTATCCGACTCTGAGTAGATGTGACTCAGTAGATGACTTGCATTGTGCTAGGTACAACCCTGACATGCACCAATATTCATGCCAATGGTGGTGAGCGATAGAGTTGACCTAAACCCTAGCCATGGAATGTTCGAGAAGGATGCATGACCCAATTACTGCGGAGAACCCAAAAGACTTACTTCATAGTCCGTGAGGGAAGAGTGAATGAGACCTACCCAGAGGAGTATGGTGTTTCATCTTAACGTGTGTCTGCCACTAGAGACCAACAGTTAGAAGCGTACTTGCATTCATTGTTTCATATAATTGCATCATGCTTGTTTTGAAATGCTTGTAGTTGTTTATTGTGATTAAACTACTTGCTGAGTTCTATTTAGCTCACCCTTCAGGGGATATGCTTTTAGATGACTTTGCAAGTTTGAAAGAGATTCCGTGCACCAATACGGAGGACTCTCTTCCTTATTTGATGCAGCTGTAGACTCAATGGGAGAAGCTAGTGACCAGTGGTACAACCCATACACCGGTATGGACCACTTTGACGGCTCATATTGATAGTACTAGACACCGCCTTGTTCGCCGTTGGGATCGTGAGTTAGATGCTAATCTGAAGATGCAGGTGCATAAACCCAACATGAAGAAGACGAAGACTGAAGAAGAAGAAGAACATGAAGAGCCTATGGAAGACTTAGAATATTCTTAGTCTTTATTCTTCTAGACTTTATTTTAGTTGTAATAGTTTATACTTTAGGGTTTTGATCTACTCTTCCGCATTTGACCTATAAAGTTATTTTCCACTATACTCTATAGTTATTCTTTGATTGGTACATATTGTTCCGCACTCTAATTATACTCTGATTATACTTTAAGATATATTCTTGGATTTGTTTCTTAATATCATTGAACATTGATTATTCCTTGCTCGTGATTGTACTATTGTGTAATGTGGGTATATGATCACCCTAAACTTGACCATGGGACTTGTGGATCACACCTCCGGGTATCGTAGTTAGGGTATTGGCTAGGGGGATGTGACATACATGACTTGCAGTCACCTCCTGAGTTCTGGAGACTTTCATTCACTTATCTATTGAGACACTTTCAAGTATCCTTGGTGTGCCCTACATTCTTGAGGAGAGGAGATGGATCCCACATGGAGCGGTGATGATGCACTTCACTACATTGAGCACTTTCTTATCTTCTCCATGCTTTGCAACACAGAGTGTGACCGAGTTTGTCGAGGTAGTTATATGCTCCTCTCTACTAGAGTCATTTCTCGTAATGTGAGTAGGAACATCATGCCCAAGGGAGGGCACCAGGATGAGATCTCACTCTTGCTGGCTTTCATCACCTTTACTCTATATGTGGGGTATCATATTGATTTGGCCTATATCATTCAAAGGCCATGATTCAGAGAGTTGAGCATGCTAGTGGTGCAAATATGGCACTCGGGCATCGTAACTCCCATCTTCCGACACTTTAGGATGAACTTGCACAACACCAAGGATATTACTAGTGGCATGGGGGACCACATCGGCAAAAGGCTTATATCCCAGACGGGCCTTCAAGAGGGAGCTTGTTCACCTATGCTACCAAGAGAGGGAGTTGAGGGTGGTAAGGATCAGACTCGTGGGGAGGATCAACCTGAACGCCATGTGGAGGTCGATGAGTCTTCTCAAGCTCAGGATGCTTTGGAGGCACCAACTGCCCCTCTAATGGATCCCACTCAGTGGCCTATACTTCTTGCTGCACTTGGGAGGATCATGGACTACTAGCATCATATGGAGACCTGTTAGGTCCAAATGGAGGCCCGACAAAGGGAGATGGCCCAACAGTTGCATGAGGTCCTGCGTCGAGTGACTTATTGGGAGGACTTCCTTCACCAGTACCTGATTCCACCACCACCACGTGACCACTAATGTCCTTGCTCGTCCTATGACAGTTTCAGTTACTAGTTATCTCATTTTAGTTTATTTTTTATGTTGGACATGTTGTATAAATTATTATGCATGTCACATCCACCTAGCCGGTACCCTACCTAGAATACCCGAGTGTGTGATCCACAGCCCCGAAGATCAAGTATTGAGGAAATCATCCTCCCACATATACAATAACATAATCATGAACAAGATAAAATCAATGTAACATTATATAAACAAAGAGATCAAGATAAGAAGAAGATAATGACAATATAATCAGAGTGTGGAAAGAATGATACCAATATAATAATCAAAATGTAGCGTGTGTGGAAAATCACTCCACAACTACAATGGAATTGTAGCTCAAAACTAAAAGGAAAATATTACAACCGATTCCCAAATGAAGGAAATAAAAGAAATAATCAAACTAAACTATGGTCTCTTCCGTCTTCATAAACATAAACTAGAGAAACTAAGCATGGCTGCTTCAATTCCAAAATAGGACTAATCCTAGTACACAGCATGACCACATGAGGGATCTTCACTATAATCTTTGTATGTGCAGCACCTTAAGAGTAGTATGCATCATCGGCTTGCGCTTCATAGTACTGGCCTTCATATTCATCAATACCTGTAGAATAATCTAACAAAGATGTTTGCAAAAATGAGTGAGTTAAAAAGAACTCAGTGAGGCAAATTATATCCATAGCAACTCAATAAAGAATGTTGGCACAACATAACATGATGCAAAATGAAATGAGATAGACAATGCATGTGTGAATCTAATTCTATGTATGCTGGTCTCTATTGGCAGACATGCTTTAAGTCATAGCACCATACTCCTTTGGGTAAGGTCCAAATCACTCTCCCTCAACCATCTCAATATCTTGGGTTCTCCGGTTGGTAATGGGTCCTGCATCCCTCTCGGACATTCTATGGCTGGGGTTTAGTCACCACTCTCTCACACCACCATTTGGTATAAGTATTGGCGCATGTCATGGTCAAGCCTAGCCCAATGCAAGTCTTCTACTTAATTATATCAACTCAAAGTCAAATACTTCCATTCCTCCCCTCTTAGGATCCTTTCCGGTATCCTTCTCACTAGAGTCAGCGTATCCTATGACTACAACCAACTCAGACTACGGACTCATCAACCCTATTGGTCATCCACAAGTAATAGACAGGAAGCTCTCATGTCCTCTCACTGATATAACTAACCAGTCTCGAATGCCCATGAGCCCAAGTCTACTAAATGCAATCCTACCAATGAATGGCCTCCACAATGTGATTCATGTCCTTTCACGGATATAACTCACCGGTCTTGAGTGCCCACAAACCCACATTGCTACCACAGGTTACTCGGTCTCAATACGCTTCTAAATTAAGTCTGATATAACAAGGACATCCTAGCCAAACACCACTAGACAAGCCCTAGGTATGACAACCAATAATCCTGGAAAGAGTCAAAGGGCACCATCGAAAATGTTCCATACCATTCCCATTGATGTCCAAGGACAGAAATGTCAAAAGGACATTCCCCAATCCCAAATCATACCTAATCAATCACATTCCCAATTCAGTCATAAGATACACAACTGATATCTCATCACATAAAAGAATACATAAAGACATGATCAATTGAATAAATAACATACATGAATAAGTATCCATATATGATCAAGTAATAAAAGAAATACATAAGTAAGGTCCTATTGTACTTATAGCAGTAACAACATAATTAGAAAATGTAATAACAGTAGCAAATCCATGTGTTTCCCAATTTAGAAATAAGATTCACACAATCTAAGTTAATATGGAAACAACTGTCCTTACCTTAATTAACTTCGATGGATATCCGAAGATCAAATGGAATGTTTACAAAGTTAGCAAATAAACCCTAAACAAATATAAATACAACAATAGGAAAAAGACCTAGAAGATTAGAGGTCAAACGAATCAATTCGGATGAAGAACACAGTTACTGTCAGCCTTGGTTGATTGGGTGGTAGCTTGGTCCAATCGACCACATGAACAGTACGCAACAGAAATCATAATTTTGATCCGAAACTCATCTTCCATGATTCAAAACACTCCAAAAATTCAAAGGGACATATGAACAGTAATCTAATACTAACTAGCATAGATTAGACACCAACAATGGTCAAAATCAATACTTACTAATTTGGAAACATGACTTTCTAATTTGGTAAAAATCATAGTTTTCAATGAAAATAAGCTATGAACTCAAGAGAAGAACTAGAGATGATAAGATCTCATTCTAGTAGATTAAAAACAGTAGATCAGAGATAAGAAAAATCACGAAGATGTACCTAACATGATAGAGAAATCAATTCAAAAGAATGATCATGGCTTCATGAATAAATCATATGAATCATAGCTAAGATCAAGTATGAAGATCATGGCACCATAAGAATGAATGGAGATTGTAGAAAAGATAATTGCAAGGATGCAGTACCTTCTTCATAATCTCAATAATAAGAATTTGATAATGGCAAGAATGAATTTGATAGCAAGTAGAAAAGATTACTAACCTTTAATTGAAGAACAAGAGATGAACACTTGAAAACCTGCAAGTAGATCTTCTTCAACACCAAAAGAGGCTTTGAGAGAGATTCTCCACGTTCTCTAAGGGTTTTAGAAGCAAAGGAGGCTAAGAAACACGTAGTTCTAATATATAGAGCACCAAAAGACCTAAATAGGAGATCTACAAAGATTTGGTCCTTGTTGGTCGATTGGCTAGTCGACTGGCCCAGTCGACCAAGCATGTCAGCAAGGCCAAACTAGGGACATCAAGGCCCAAATCTCATCCAAATCAAATGGGCTTCTCCCAACTCAACATACGACTTACCTAGTATAGAAAAATGCCTTCAAACCATGTCCAATAAGGCTTTAAGTTCATCAACTAATCTCATCTTCATCAAGGTGCAGTTTCATCTCCAAATCTGCCAAAGCTTCCACGTATGGAGCACCATCATCAACTTACATGGGTTCTGGGTCAAACACCATGTCTTCCACTGAGATGGCCCATAGTTGACTTCTTCTTTCACTTCGGGTCTTCGGACCTACAAACAATAGGGTTTCTGGGTCAAGGTTGGGGATGGATATCACAATGCATGTTTCATTATGCGCTTACATTTTATTTTGGGTCAATATGAACCTATTTATGACTTATGCACTCACCTTTGTTTATTTTCTTCATATTATCGTGTCTTATGCTTCACTTGATTTCTATCATTATGTGAGTATTTATTTCACATCATTATCGTGCATTATCATGTTAGGTTCATTATGCTTCGTTTATTTTGTGATAACCCCCTGATCATAACACAAAACCTGAATTGCAAGTCCAAGAACCTGAGCCTCCATTAGGATGAAGTTGTAGGCCATCTGAATTGAAGCCCATGATTTGGCGTAGAACCCATGCAGCTCTTGATGGTAAAGATGGTGATACTCCTACCTTGTTGGGAACCAAAAGAAGATCCAGTTAGAATCCGGATGGGTTGGGCAGGTGGATATCTACTTCAAGAAAGACAAAGTTGAGAGGTGCCAATGAGCAAGGTAAGAGCCTTTTAAATGATCCCTAGGCCTACACCAATGTTTGGGACCAATTGAGAGAGCAAAGCACCGAAGTACAACAAAGTACTAGGGGGCGGTCACATAAGGCACTTGATTGGTCAAGCAACCACCACCTAGGAAGTATACAGGCAGATATACCGCTTCATCCCTTGGCACTCTATTTAAAGCCTCCTAAACCCCATTTTTGAATTATTTTAATGCATTAGGATGGTGTGGGCTGCTGCAAAGTTAGAGAGCACTTGTTGATGAAAGGAGCACCAATTCTTTCTGTGAATCTCATGGAATTTCGTTGACTTTCGGATCTTAGAAGTATGTAGACTAACTACTCTCTCTCTCTCTCTCTCTCTCTCTCTCTCTCTCTCTCTCTCTCTCTCTCTCTCTCTCTCTCTCTTCATTATTCTATTATTCTAAGGGTGGTTTTTCATGCAAAACCTTTGTTGGAAAAGGATTCAATTAAGAAAATATTTATTTACCTATGATCTCAATCAAATCATGCCAGGAGAATAGATCTTATATCTATTTTAATCGTGCATACTTTCAGAGAGGATTTTATAAGTTCTAAATCTGACTTTTATTTAGTTTTCCGTGTTTTCGAAGTTGGGAATGCTATTTTGGTGAGTCAAGGTCATAATATAAGCCTAGAATCACCTCAAAGTCTATTTATAATGGGAGATTAGAGGTTGGATTTTGGACAGGTCTGTGTAACCAAGGGATTGCTATAGGAGGTTGATTGAACCAACCAACTCAATTAACTAATCCTGTCCTAGAATCTATTTCGATGTTGTATTTGGTATTTTTTTATTTCTAAGCATAAGTGTAACTATATGGGCATGATCATAGGACTTACTGAATCTACTAGAGTGTTGGGTTGTGTGGAACTAGGTAATTTATTGGATTTTATCCATTAAACAGGTAATGAAACAATTACGTTATATTGGATTGTTTGATATGCAAGTTCCCTTAATATCCTCTGCATATCTATGACATATTAATATGTTGTAATTATTGTTTATACATGATTGTTTACTATATGTGAATCATGAATAATTAATCATTATTCTTTACTTTAATATATGATGTAATATGATGGTTGTGTGGCTTTGACTTGAGGAATGCCTGTCGTATTCTTAGCCTTAAACATCAGGGACTATGGTTTTGACCATTGTCTTTGGTGCTTGTTGTATATTTCTTAGTCGTTATTTTACATGTTTAGGAAGTCTAAATGCATGGTTAGATTATCCACTACATGCTACCACCCTTTCGGCAAAGGAGTTGAAGCTAAGTAATCCTTGATGGTAGTAGTTGGGTCCTATGAGCATCTAAAAGAGGTACCCAGTCCGTGAGGAGATACATATTCATTATTATCATGCAATGATAGGGTTGCATATGTTGAGGGTCGGGCTCATGAGTTCTATTGTATTGACTTAATATTGATATCGATATCTACATGGTATACATGCATCCAACATTGAATCTTGCTATTTACTTGATCGCTCCATCTAGGAAGAAAATCTCCAATTCATCCAATATCTCTTTGTCTTTTCAGTACAAGTGCCAATGTTGTGAACTTAACATAAGAGCATTTTAGGGTCACTTATATTTCATTTCCCCCTAAGCCACTTTACCTTGTCTTCTAGAGCTTATCTTGTGCTTTGGGCACCTTTGATGTTACAATCCATATCAGGGTAGAAGGATATATAGTAATCTTATCCTAAGAAAAGCAATAGCTTTTTTCCCTCTTTTCATGGACTTGAAATAGCTTCTGCATCATTTAATGGAGATGCTAATAATAATGGGCTCCCTGTTTCGCTAGTGCGTACCCCATAAGATCCATTCTAGTTAATGGGTCCAGATTTAATTAGATCTGTCCACCAAATATGTGTCTAGAATTCACTTACCTTTTAGATGAAGAATTTTTATTTGCTGTAAGTGTAGGTATTTCTGGTGTAATTCTCAAATCATGATATGTGGTATTTTGAATTTCAATGGTCATGTAATCTCCCTTTTCCTTATCATCATAGTCGCTAGATTTAAAAAATGCCATGTATGACAATTTGTGGACCGTATAAAAGATAAACTTACTGTAACAATCAAAGTTCTTAGATGAAACCTGTTTATGAACCAATCAACCAAGAAATGGTGAATGCAATTATAAAGGTATGGTTTGAAAGCCAAACCATTTGCTAGTGTCATCTCATCCTGCACTTAGCCAAGGGTTGTAATTGATCCAACAATTCTACAAAAGCAAAATGCAAAATGTACCCGAAAAGGTTAAACTTATTCATTTTTAGCTAAGTGGCACATTCAATCTTTTCAGGGCTTTGAATATATGCCCCCACCCCAATAATGGAAATTAAGACACTATAAGAGGTGGTCATTCTATGGTAGAGACAGAGAGTGGGGAGGTTTGCCTTCCCTCCACCCCTCCTCTCTCCCTCACCCACCAAACTTGTGATCACCATAGAATCGAGTGTTTTTGTCGGGAATGCCACATTAGTTCTTAATTAATTTTGATGATAACAAATACATCGTTCTAATGTCTTGTTTAAGTTACGTCAAATTAGATTGAGCCTAACGAAGAAAGTCAAGTAAATGTAACAAAGACTAAGATGACCAAGACACAAGTGAGGTGGATCAAGACAAATGAAGCCCAAGTCAAGACCCAATAAATGAAGTGAGAGTGTGAAAGCTTGCAGCTGAAAGACTTGAAGATCAACCGACAACTAAGCTCAAGTGGAACAACTGCACCTAAAACAAACACGTCCATGGTAACACACACTCATGCATCATGTCCATTTCATTGCTAGATAGGTCTAGGACATGTAACAGCAAGCATTTCATCAAACAACAACCCATTTCCCCCCAACAACTAGTTTTCCGATGATCACATACTGAAATGGCAAGCGTTTCACCAAAGGGCGAGCCGTTTGTGCTGAAATGTGACTAGTAAAGAGCCGTTGGGATGTGTCATAAGACACCACCTCCACTGTGAATACCCACATACCTTGAGAGTAAAGACTTGACCCTTTGCATTCAATATACACTATTACAAGTGATCAACTAACCCTTAACTCCCCGCATTCACTATTCTCTGACCTCTCACCTATTGTGTACATCTTTGAAGCATCATTGCAAGGAAGATAAGCCAGTCATTGTTGAGTGGTGATTCCTGGAATACAAGTGTCATTTAATTATATCAGCATGATTCTTAGGAGACCTAGCATTTTAATTGATTGGGATTTTGTGCATAGAATTCATGTATCCATTTACTTCGCCAGAGAATGTGTAGTTTGATGTAACTTGCGGTTGTCAGGTCAGTGCTTGTGCTTGATCGCACCTGATGGATTTTCTTGTTCTGTACATAGTTACTGTAATAAGTTCAAGTCACACAGGTAAACCCAGCCTATATTGGATGGAGTGTGGCAAACCCGCACTAGCAAAAGGACACACCGTAGAGCAGAAGAACATGGACTGGGTTAAGAATCTCTAAATCTCACACTTGCTGGATTATGTGGACAAGCCATCACCTTAATGTTGTCTTCCAAAACAAACTCTCTATATTTCAGATAAGGTAGAGCATGACAAAATAAAATTTCAAAATCTTATCAAGAATCATATTCTACGAGCGTGCATATCTGAAGAAGAATGGTACACCTCTTTCGAAACTATATGATTGGAAAATAAATAAATGATGAGAACTTTTGATTGAAAGGGAAGTCTATTCTTGGTCACACTCCATTTTAATCATCTTCTTAATGAAAATATAGAGGATAAAAAGAACGAAACGACCTTTAAAGTCACCAAAAATCATAGAAATTAAGAGAATAATGGGAGGAAAAATACAAGAATACAGGTATGAAGTTTCATAATGGTCCAAGAAGATTTGCAATGGAATTTTTCTTTTTTCTTTTTTTTGGTTTTCCATTCTTCTTGTTAGATTTGCAATCATAATCATCACATTTCAATGGTTCAATTCATGATGCTTTTTCAAACTTAAAAAGGAGTCTTCTATCCATTATCTATTGGTAAGATCAGCTTTTCTTGAGGAATTCTAAAGTGATTCAAAGTCATCTTGTCAATCAAACCATTAATTTTCTATTAATGTGATAAAGAGTGCCTTGCCCACCTACTGCTAAAGTAGTGGTTTGTATTGACACCCCCTATGCCTTAAAATGATGGTTAAAAGCATATGCTTTGACTCAAACCCATGAAGTTACATCACTATTAAATTATAATCAATGGATAGGTATGTTATTCTATAATGCGCAAGATGCGGATTATGTCCTTAACACAAACTATTTGAATATCTTGAAATTATCATTTCCAAATTGAGATAATTCACAATAGTTTTTTCATCCTTAAAAGACTATTTGTGTCCTGTGGTGACAGATTCAACCAAGTGGACCGGCTCTATCCCAACTGAATGAACCAACCCCTTCAAATCCGGGTTAACTGGGGGTTCATCGTGGTGATCCCTAAGGTGACAGCACCAGCTCAGGAGAGCGAGGAAACGTGCATATCCTCTAGAGGATCAGGATTTTCTTCAAGACTATACTTACAAAGGTAACAAGGCCTGGATTTTCTTAGCTTTAACTTTGGGGAAGTGTTGTGTTTCTTTACTGACTTAATCACCGAAAATGGCTTACCAACCAACTTGGTCTCACAATTTCTACTAATGATAGATTTTAATGTGAACCGGATCATTTCAGTAAACAAATCGTTTTTAAACGCATCATGTTCTGAAGTGACCATCTCTATGGGCACACAATCTTTTATTTTTTTGTGTGGGTGTGGGTGGGACTAATGGAACACAATCAAACAGTGTTAGTTTTTTCTTTATAGATTGCCCATGTCATTCTTTTTTTTAAGTCTTGTTTCAACTTTTAATAAAAGGCAGCATATCTATGCTAGATTTAATAGCCCACCAAGGAACAAATAGATGGATAGGGATAGTGCCTAGTGGTCCATTTTTTATCTTTTCACTTTCTTTTCTTTTTGGTGGGGGTGGGGAAAAATATGAAGTTACAGAAAGTTGGGAGTGGTTTGTGAGACCTTTACTGTCTTTAATGATAGAAATGGTAAAACACGTGATTAATTGACTTAAAGATTTTGGGGAAATGGTCCACTAACCGCAGCAATAATCCATCTTTTTCCTACTTGATCTTTGAACAAATGAAAGGATACAAGATTTCTGGGCCACTGCTGACAGGTAGCTTGTATAAATTTATAAACAATAACCATGGAGCCTAACATTATCATTATGATTTTTGCTTCCTGTAGTTTGGTTTCTACTTCTTTTTTAGGGTAATTTTCATCTGGACCCCTGAGGTTTGATCCATGTCGTTCTCCTTAGTCTTCAAAGAAGCTACGGTCTTCTTCACCATCCTCATTTCGCTCATCTTCTCTCTGCTCAACCCGAATTATCACTTAGGGTTTCTTCAAATGGCTTTGACTTAAAATTCGTTCCTGTAATCGCTCGACGTAAGAACCCACTTTTCATTGTTAGAGCCCAATTCTGAAGGAGAACTAGAAATTGAGAATGTTGAAGAGAATTCTGCAGTTGATCCTGAAATTCCTGCCGCAAAACCAGAAAAATCATACACACATGAACACATTACTATTGCTGGAGTTGAAGAGGAGAAAAAGGCAGAGATGGTGGCGACGCCGAACGAAGATGGAGACGATGAAGGATATAAGAGAGAATTGGGATTTAGAAATGTGTATTTTTTTTCTTTTTCAAATGGATTTATATTCATCCAATTGGAATGATCCAGGTGTCTAAAATCTAACGGCCAACTGGAGGTAATGGGAGGATGTCGGTACAGGAGCGAATCTAGTAAACACCCTACTCTTTTGATTTTCATCGTTGGATTTAATTGTGAAGATAATATGCAAATCTTATGGTAGAATAGATGTGAGGGTATTTTGGTCATAAAACTCACAAATTGTCCTTAATTGATCTTATTGAATACCTCAGAGGAGGCAGATGCAAAGTATCCATTTTCTTTTGACTAAAAATGATATGAATCAAACCTTAGGGGGTCCATATGAAAATTACCCTCTTTTTTATAAACAAAAAGAATTTCATGGAACCTTCAAGTTGTATAACCATGGTTGAAAATTAGCAACTGACCCTAATAAAATTTGATTTTGTAGTTATTATTTCTTAAGTATTGAAAGAAATTTTAGGGTCACCTCAAGTTAATTGATAAAAAGTACAAACATCCTAAAACTATACTAAATTGGCAAGTGACCTTCTAAAATCTATCTTAGAAAACTAAATAATTTCATATTTTCTAAACTAACTCTAATTTATTGACTTTAAAGTTGTCCTTTTAGTAAACTAAAATCGTAAATTTCATTGGTAGTTTTATATTATGAGATACAAAATATTACAAGTAACTGTTATAAAATTGAGAAGATATATTAAAAACAAGGAAAAAATTAGTACAAGATGAATTGAACTCTCTCACTGAGTTGTATGCATCACATATTTATAGTAAAAGTAACATATTCTCTGATTTAGAAATATTAGAGTCTACAAAGAAATACAATATATGTAAAAAATAAGATACTCTTGACATAGAAGGATAAATTGTTATGATATTCAGTTATATGGGAATGCGGATCACCAAGATTGCACACTGAAATTGTTGAGATATTAATTTGGAAGATACAACTTTTGGTATTATCTTTTTGGTGATAATGGACATACACAAATCAATATTATTTATAACACTTTCAATTAGATGTTTATCAATAGATGATATACATCCTTAAAAACATACTTAGAAAAAACCATGTGGGACAAAAAAATATATTAATGAAAGAAAAAGAATATACATATCTAAATAATAAGTCTTGTCAGTTGCTGCAATAAAAACCTTACTAAAAAAATCCAGTGGGACAAAATCTTGGTAAAGGGAAAAAGAGTCCAACAAGTATTTTACTCTCTTTAATGATAACATTATTGAATATCTTTAAGTTTGTGCATTCCAGTCTCATATTCTAGTGTCAATAAATAAATCTGTCAAATTATTACTTGAATGAATTCGTTGAACATTGATTTCACCATTTCATCAAAGATCATGAGTAAAAAAAATAATTTTGGTGAAATATATTTCGTTCTATCTTCTTGCAATTAATATGAGTTAGTATTTATCCTCATTATTCTAATAGTAGGTGTTTAATTGATATACAATCTGAAGTGCAAACATAATAGAAAAAAAAAATCTTTTGAGGTTGTTAATGTAACAATTTATAGATTCAATGGGTGTATTTGTAATTTACTCAAACTAAAATTAAAAATTAAAAATTTTCAAAATCTCCAATCTTTTTTTTTTTTTGGGTCAATAGTAAAAGAAACTCCAACCTATAGATTTAAGGAACTCTTCAAGAATCATTAGGCCTCTTCTTTTATCAACATAAAGTAGAACACGATCTTCCTTTTAAGAGTGCATTTGGTTCCCATGAACCCAAGAAAGCTCTTGACCAATTTGGTTGTCAAGACTTGAAACATGGTTGGGACCATTGGCATGATAGTTTGAATTCCTAAAGTAACATTTCCTTTTTAGTTAGAGAAAAGAGTAGAAGATCAAAAGGCGCTACGGAAGGGTCGTATTCCATCACAATAGGAAGACCTAATTACTTTGTAAAAGATAGGGTTGGGTGCTTAGTTATTGATTATTCAAAAATCCTTATCAATTGTATATTTTATATGGCTAAGTAATGCCTAATATTGTAATTTTACGTTACATACATCTAATAATAATCAATATTATATTCATTTTTTCTCAAAGGTCATAATTAATTGGTTACAAAACTAGTTTGGGGCTGTGTGACTAATTTGGGGATATTTTTCTTGGCCTAGTTTTCAGCACCAAGTGGATATTTTTCTTGGCCTAGTTTTCGGCTTATAGTCTAATTTGGGGCTGTTGTGACTAAAATATCCACTTTCGGTTTATACCGGTCTAATCAGGTTTAACCGAATTCAGCTGATGAGATGAAAGAACCTATGGGTTCGCCCGAGATTATAAAGAAAAGATGATCAATACCATTCAATCAGAGGCATGATCTGACGATCATGATTGAAAGCATTATGAGTGGAAAATTCTATATAAAAGGGGAAGAAGGATTCGTAAAGGGTAAGTCTCTCAGATCAATTCAAACACTTGGATTCTTTCCTGGTTTTACTCCACTAGAACACCTCAGAAGCTCCTTCGAGCTCTAGCACTGTCTTCATAAATTTAATTAGACCGTCGGAGATGCGACGTCGATCAAGACGATCGGCTCCGTTTCTAACCAGTGTGTTTCATTTTTCTAGTGAACGAGAGACTAACGGAGGAATCAAACCAACCAGATCAATCTAGATCTGAGGAGTTCGGTGCAAAGGTGGCGGTTCAAGGCTATCAACAATTTTAGCACCAACATTTTGACACCGTCTGTGGGAAATTTAACTAGAAGAAGTTCAAAACGGAGGTTATGGCTCAATCACCTGAGCGAGAAGAAGTATTACCGGCTGAAATGGCAGAAACAAGCCAGAGGGAACCAAGGAGAGTAAATCAGAAAAGGAGAACAAGAGAAACGGTACCAGCGCTGCAAATTCCGACTATGCAGACTCGGCAAAGACAAAGGATGACTGAAGATCGCTCACCTCATCCTGCTGACATGTTCGAAAGACAAGAGAAGCAACTCATAGATACGTTGACAGCATCTCATCTGGAACTGGATCCGAATCAAATTACTGAGCGATTCAAAAGTATGCAACATCAAATACTGGAAACTCAAAATCTGATGAGGACATTCATCAAGCAAATTGGAATTCAGCCAGAGGGAAGAGTTCCGATCTCACTAGCTAGAAGATCTCGAACTCTTTCTCGTGCTGAAATGATCTTTGTTCCGAATCCTCAGATCCGGAGGTCAAGAGAAGGCCAAAGAAGATCAATTCTCAGGGAAGGATTGGGAGAAAGTGCAAATCCAAATTATATTCTTCTAGAATCTGAAGATCAAGGATCATCCAAGGACGATCAATTAAGCCACATTCAAAGTAAAAAGAGTAGAAGTCTTGGTGATAGGGGAGATAAAAGAGAAACAAGGAGGTCAGAAGGTAGCAGATCTGAGGTTCAGGGATCTAAAATCAGTAAAAGATTTCTTATCCTGGATGATCAAATTCAAAGATTGACAAACAAAGATAACGGAGAAAAAGTGGAAGAAGCGATGAATCAGAATCCATTTTCTAAGGATATTATGTCAGCGCCATTGCCGCACAATTTTAAGCTTCCGGTATTTATGATGTATGATGGAAGCACAGATCCAATGGAGCATCTGGCTCAATTCAATTCCGTTATGATGCTGGCAGGTAATTCTGATGTTTTAAAGTGTCGATCCTTTCCATCTTCGTTGAAAGGTCCTGCAACAACTTGGTTCTTCAGTTTATTACCGGATTCTATTAGAGATTTCAGAGATTGACAAAAATATTCTTGTCGAGATTCCAAAGTAGTATGAAGAGTAGTAAAACAGTGGATAATTTAGCTGCGATTCGCCAAAAATCAGGAGAGTCAGTTCGAAGTTATATGAAAAGATTCAATCAAGAATCAATTCAGATAAAGAACTTGAATGAGGCAATAGCGTATGATGCTATGTTCAGAGGTTTGACGGACGATCATTTGTAGGAATTCCTGATCATGAACAAGCCAGCCAATATTGCAGAGTTGACAACTTGCCTGAATCAGTATGCTAATATGAAAGATATTCTTCAGGCGAGGAAGGAGATTGATGGCGATGGAGGCAAAAAGAAAAAAGATGGAATCATTAGATCTGATCAGAGGGATCGAAGGAATAATAGAAAATTTCCAAGAAATGGTCCTGATCGCCATTTCAAAAGGGATATTCCGAGGCCATTCCAAGAAAATTACACTCCTCTTAATACTAGAAGGTTGGAAATTTTGATGCGAAGTCAACATCAGAGAATTATAAAATGGCCATTACCAATGATAGTAAAGGCATAGGAGAGGAATCCAAACAGATTTTGCAGAGATCACAGGGATCATGGTCATGATATTGATGATTGCAGAATCTTGAAAAATGAAATTGAACGATTAATCAGTCAAGGGAGACTGGATCACTATGTTCAAAGGAGAAACGGAGGTCCGGACACCGATGAGGAGGACCAGGCGAAGGGAGATTTTTGGGGAGTTTAGATTTAAATTCAATTTCAATGTCTAAGGCACATGCCAGGTATGCCAATGTTGTCGAATCTCATGTTATTCCTAAAAGAATCAAGAAGATGAAGGAGATAGTCTTCATAGAAGAGGAGATGGATGGAATTCAAGAGCCACATGATGATGCCATTGTGGTAGTCATTGAGGTGGCAAACAGGGATATTCATAGGGTTTTAACTGATACGGGGTCTTCCAGTAGACATTATGTCTTATGATTCAACGGTTGAAGATGGATACGGTCAAGATAAAGCCTTGCAGGACAAGATTATTTGGATTTACTTGGAGAATCTACTTCGGTGGAGGGAACTGTGGAGTTAACAATCACATTGGGAACACATCCACAAATAGTAACTACGGTTACTAAATTCTTGTTGATAAAGAATCTGTCAGCTTACAATATTATTCTGGGAAGGCCAACTCTGAATGCTATCGGAGCTGTGGTTTCAACGAGGCATCTAAAAGTAAAATTCCCAACTGAAGGAGGCATTGGAGAATGCAAATCTGATCAGAGAACCTTGAGGCAAAGCTATACAACTTTTTTGAAAGATTCAAAATCACAAGGTAAAGCTCTTGCTCTTACTGCGGAGGTCATGGATAACAGGGATGAAGAAAAAATTCAAAGAGGAGAACCAGTAGAAAAGCTAGAAAAAATTTGTTTTGGTCTTGAAAATCCAGACAGGGGAACCATGATTGGGGCTGATCAGACCAATCAAGACAAGGACCAGTTGAAAGAATTTCTTCAACAAAATGCGAGATGTCTTTGCCTAGTCAGGACGCCCGGATATGCCAGGTTTAAGCAGGGAGGTAGCAGAACATTGTCTCTGGATAGATAAATCTATCAGACCAGTAAGACAAAGGCGATGAAATTTCTCATCAGAAAAGCATGATGCGATCAAGGTTGAAGTGGAAAAGCTTAGAAAACCTAAATTTATTGAGTAAATTGAATGTCCCAAATGGCTGGCGAATGTCGTAATGGTGAAGAAACATAATGGCAAATGGCGAATGTGCGTGGATTATACTGATTTGAACAAAGCATGTCCTAAGGATTGTTATCCTTTGCAACGAATTTAGTTGATCGATGCTACATCAGGTCAACAAATGTTAAGCTTTATGGATGCTTATTCTGGTTATAATCAAATTCTTGTGAAGGAGGACCAACCCCATACAACATTTATGACAAATTGAGAAAGCTATTGTTATAAGGTTATGCCTTTCGGATTAAAAAATGTTGGAGCAACATATCAGAGGGCAATGAATAAATTGTTTGCTGACTAGATTGGAAGAAATATGGAGGTTTATGTAGATGATCTGTGAAACCCAGCCCTAACCTTGACCCGGAAACCCTGTTGTTTGTAGGTCCAACAACCTGAAGTAAAGCAAGAAGTCAGCTTTGGGCCATCCCAGTGGAGGACTTGGTGTCTGGCTTTGAATCCATGAGTGTTGATGACAATGTGCTATTTATGGAAACTGAATCTTGATGAAGATCGGATTAGTTGATGGACTTGGAGTGTTCTCTATCATGGTTTGAAGGCATTTCTACCTATTAGGTAAGTCACTTGGTGTGTGTGCAAAACCCCTTTATGTTTGGATTTGTTCTGAGCCTTCAATTCCCTGTTTTGAACTTGCTGAACTAATTGGTCGACTCATTGGTCGATTGGACCAGTCGACCAATCCACTCGACCAATGGGTTCTGTCTTTGGTAATTAGGTCTTGCTTGCTCTATTTAAGTCCAATCTCGAGTCTACTTCGTATTTTCTGCCTCCAAACTCTTTGGAATGAACGAAAGACCTCTGCAAGTCATCTCCCTTGCACTCTTGGTGTTTATCTTGACGGATCATCGTCAAAACTTGTGTTCTTATACAAAAAAGTATGTTTACACTCTCTTCTTCTTCTTCATCCTTGTTTTCTTTCCTTTTTGAGTTGAGACAGTAGAGGAGATGCTGCATTCTCTGTTGCAAACATCTCTGAACTTATCTCTCATGATCTTCCTAAGGATTAAAGGCTAAAGCAATGTCCGTAATCATGATCATTGCAAGCTTTTGAAGGAATCATGATCTAAATCATGATCTCGTCTTCATTTATCTTTGATTTAAATTCTGATGTTCTTAGATCTATTATATTGATCATATTAGTAGTCAATCGCTATGTTTTCTTTACATAATCTATGATCTATCAATCTCTAGTTGTTTCTCCTCTATCATACCATGCTTTCTTCAAGAATCATGACTGATACATCTATGGTAAGTTTTGTTTCCTTATTTAGATTCATGTTCTTAGATCTATTTTCTTGAAGATCTAAGTATGCCTTCCATGATATCTTTATCAAAATCAATGATTCATTCTCCTATTGTTCTTGTCTATGATTTGTATTTTGAATTCTTCAAGAACCATGATTGATCTAATTATGGTAACTTTTTGTTTCCTAATTTGTAACTTGAAAACTTGATTCGATTAGTGTTTTGAGGTCCTCTATATGTTACGATACTACCAATGTAGTTTACCCCTTGTTTAGTACCCTTTTGAACCACCAAATTCGGTTCTTTATTCTTAAAACTCCGATTTTGTAGGCCACTTGTCTCCATTGGTCAACTGATTGGTTGGTCGACGCTCGAGAAACCAATCCAATCGACCAATGAGTACAGAACTCCAGATTTGGTTGGTCTGTTTTGGATGTTTTGATATCTTTTCTTTTAGGGATCTTTCCTATTATGTTGTATACACTTGTCTAGGACCCTCTTCTCAAGTTTGTCAAGATCTTACTTGATTTCTTAAGATTCCTTTGCAAATTATATAAGGTAAGGATGTTTACTTCCTTAACAACATAAGTTGTATATCTTAGTTTCTATATTTGAATCTTGTTAGTTTATCTCCTTAAATAGATTCTTACAATGTTATACTACTGTTGTACTGTCTTGATATCAGTAGCATTACTTGTTTATATTAAATAGACTGATGTATGATTTACTTACCAGTTTTATACAAGTTGAATGTAATTATTGATTTCTTTCCATATATGAAGTTACCATATATGTGATGTTATGGATTGATGCTTGTGTATGCTTAAGTATGGTTTGGAAAGGAGAGGTGTTCCTTTTGACACTTCTGTCCTAGGACTACTACGGGAATATTATGGGATGTTGCCGGAGATGCCCTTTGGACACCTTCCTAAAGCTGTTGGATGACATATTTAGGACTGTCTAGTAGTGTTTGGCTAGGATGTCCCGTTATGTCAGACCCTAATCGGAGGGGTATTGAGACCGAATGACTCGTGGTAGCAATGGGGATTCATGGGCGCTCAAGACCGGTAACCAACCCGTGAGAGGACAGGAATCACATTGTGGGGACCATTTATCGGTAGGGTTGCATATGGTTAGACTTGGGCTCACGGGCGCTTAAGACCGGTAACCAACCCGTGAGAGGACGTGAGAGCTTCCCGTTTACCATATGTGGATAACCAATAGGGTTGATGAGTCCGTAGTCGGGGACTATGAGGACTCTAGTGTGAAGGATACCGAAAGGATCGCCGGGGCGAGGAATGGACGTATCTGGATCCGACTTGATGTAACTGAGTAGAAGACTTGCATTTGGCTAGGCTTTAACCCTGACATGCGCCGATACTTAGACCAATGGTGATGTGAGAGAGTGGTGACCTATACCCCCAGCCATGGAATATCCTGAGGGATGAAGGACCCATTACCAACTGATGATGAGTGAATGAGACTTTCCTAAAGAAGTACGGTGCTATGACTTAAAGCATGTCTGCCAATAGAGACCAGCATACATAGAGTTAGATTCATACATTCATTGTTTGTCTCATACCATATTGCATTTATGTTTGTTTTGTAATCCTGCCATTTATGTTATTATGGATTTAACTGCCTTAGTGAGTTTCTTTGAAACTCATTCCTTTTGTACAATGTTTTGTTAGATTATTCTACGGTTACGAGTATCATGTTTGCTCGTATGAAGAAGCGCAAGGAGAAGAGGCATATCTCCAGGAAAGTGATTGCGGTTACGACAATTACACTGAAGATTCCGCGAGTGGTTATGCTCCGTACGATGCTTAGTCCGACCATAGAGTGGAAGCGCCCTTGTGCCATTTATGAGATTTACACTTATAGGGATATTGTCTATAAGATTGAGAACAATTTAGTTACCTATTGTACCTGCTATTGGGATTAGATTTCACTCTTCTCTTTTAGAACTACATTTCAGCTGGTTGTAGAGTGGGATTTCGCCTCACTTTACTTATTTGATTTAGACACTACGATTATATTTAGTACTCGATTTATATATGATTCATTCTTTCCTTATTTGGACCTTTGGTTTATCTGTTGCACATCGATTATTATTGTTCATGATTATGTTATTGTTTATGTGGGAGGTTGATTACTCGATACCTGATCTTCGGGGCTGTGGATCACACTCTCGGGTATGCCAGTTAGGGTACCGGCTGGGAGGATGTGATATGATCTTCTCATAAAAAGTTAATTTAAATCTGATCATCTCACTAATCTAAGGGAATGCTTTGATGTACTCGGAAGGAATGGAATGAGACTCAATCCTGAAAAGTGTGCATTTGGAGTTTCGTCCGGTAAATTCCTTGGTTATATGGTTATACGTGAGGGGTATTGAGGCGAATCCGAGAGAAAATCGGGGCTATTTTGAATATGACAAGACACCAAAGCGGTATGAAGGAAATTCAAAGTTTAACGGGAAGAGTTGCGGCATTGAGCATGTTTAGATCAAAATCGGGAGATAAATGCGCACCATTCTTCAAGGCATTGAAAAATCTAAATGCACTTAACGAATTCAGGTGGTCAGAAGACTGTCAAAGTTCATTTAAAGATTTGAAAAGGAGGCTAACCAGTCCACCAGTTCTATCTCAACCAAAGCCAAGAGAGGTCTTGCAGATATATTTATCTTCTTCGAAAGCGGCAGTGAGTGCGGTATTAATTCGAGAAGAAGGTACTATCCAAAATCCTATCTACTTTATGAGTCATACATTGTTAGATGCGAGTCTAGATATCCGAATTTGAAAAATAGGCTTTAGCTTTGATAATAGCGGCCAGAAAGCTTAGGCCCTATTTTCAGGCTCATCCAATTATTGTTCTTACTAACTGTCCTTTAAAGAAAATATTACATAAGCCTGATCTTGCGGGGAGAATGGTGTCATGGGCAGTAGAGCTGACAGAACATGATATAGATTATAAACCCAAAACTGCAGTAAAGCCATAGGTGTTGGCTGATTTTATTGCTGAGAGTATTTTATCACCGGAAGAAGAAAAAGGTTCCAATGAAATATCTGCTGAGTGGACTCTACATGTGGATGGATCAATTCATTCACAGGGATTAGGAGCAGGTGTGATTTTACAAAGTTTGTTCGGATTTGTAATTCAGAATGCACTTTGATTTAATTTTCACGCTTCAAACAATGAAGCGGAGTATGAAGCTCTCATTGCGGGCTTACGATCGGCTAGATCCCTCGTATGCGAGAACATTGAAGTAAAAAGTGATTACGAGCTGGTGGTCAATCAAGTTATAGGAGTGTATGGTGCGAAGGATGATCGGATGATCGGTTATCTCAAGAAGGTGTTGGAGTGTAAAGGGTGGTTTTCACAATTCTCGATCATGAGAATATCTAGAAATCAAAATACGTTGGCGGATTCTCTCGGCGAAGTTAGCATCTCGCCAAATCTACTTCTTTATCGCAGGCTATATACATTGAGGAACTGGATATCCCAAAGCATATTCGAGCCGAGATAATGGAAATTGATGCAGAAATATCTTGGATGAATCCTATTATATAGTATCTAAAAGAGGGTATTCTCCTTGAAGACAGAGGAAAGGCCAAAACTGTGAAAAGAAGAGCTGCAAAGTTTATTGTAAAGAATGAACTGTTATATAAAAGAACAGTTTTGGGTCCACTCTTGAAATGTTTGGGACCATCCGATGCACGGTATGCTCGCGAGAGGTCCATGAAGGAATCTGTGGAAGTCATCTAGGCGGGAAGGCTTTGGCTTATAAAGTTCTAAGGCAAGGATTCTATTATTTAAATATAATCAAGGTTAACAATATTATTCAAATGAATCAAAGTAAAGTAACGAGATAATCATCAGAGTGCGGAAATGATACCAATAGATATATATAATCAAAAATGTAGAGTGAGGCGGAATCTCACTCCATGAGTACAGCGGAATGTAGATCAAAAGTTAAAGGAGATTACAACTGGTTCTAAAGACAAAAAAAAAGAAGATATAATCTAACTAAGCTAGAGTCTATTCTACTTTATAAAGAACGCCTTACGCTCAGACGCTCCCACTCCACAATAGGGCTAATCTTGGTAACAAGTAAGACCACTCGAGGAATCCTCAACATAATCTTCATAGTTGCCAACACCTTGCGTATTTTACGCTTCTTCATCTTGCGCTTCCTTATATTGGCCTTCATAGTCATCAATGCCTGCAGAATAATCTAACAAAAGATGTTGTACAGAAGGAGTGAGTTTCAAAAGAAACCTAGTAAGGCAAGTAATTCCATAATAGCATAAATAACATGAAAACATAAACAAAGCATAATGTGATATGATATGAGACAGACAATGCATGTATGAGTCTAATTCTATGTATGTTGGTCTCTATAGGCAAACATGCTTTAAGTCATAGCACCATACTTCTTTGGGTAAGTCTCAATTCACTCATCCTCGGTTGGCAAAGGGTCCTTCATCCATCTTGGACAATCCATGGCTGGGGGTTAAGTCACCTCTCTCTCACATCACCGTTTGGTCTAAGTCTTGGCGCGCGCGGGGTAAAGCCTAGCCAAATGCAATGCATCTACTTAGTTACATCAACTCGGGATCCGATACGTCCATTCCTTCCCTCTCGGGATCCTTTCCGGTATCCTTCACACTAGAGTCAGCGTATTCGACTCTCTCAAATACGGACTCATCAACCCTATAGGTCATCCACATATAGTAAACAGGAAGCTCTCATGTCCTCTCATGGGTTGGTTACCGGTCTTGAACGCCCATGAGCCCAAGTCTATCCATATGCAACTCTACCCATAAACGGCCCCCACAATGTGATTCATGTCCCCTCACGGGTTGGTTACTGATCTTGAGCGCCCATAAATCCCAATTGCTACCATGGGTCATTCGGTCTCAATACCCTTCCGAATCGGGTCTGATATAATAGGGAATACCCTAGCCAAACACTGCTAGACAAGTCCTAGGTATGACAACCAATAATCCAGGAAAGTGTCAAAGGGAAACATTGGAAATATCCCATATTACTCCCAATGATATCCAAGGATAGAAATGTCAAAAGGACATTCCCCAATCCCAAATCATACCTAAACATTCACAGTCATAATTCAGTCATATCATCCACGACAGACATCTCATCATATGAAAGAATATAATAAGACAATATCGAAATAATGAGCAACATACATGAATAAGTATTCATACATGATCAAGTACATAAAGTAAATAAGGAAATAAGGTCCTACTGTACTTACAATATTCATATCATAATAGAAACTAACATAACAGTAGCAAATCTAAGTAGTTCCCAAATTAGAAACTAAATCTATGCAATCTATGTTAATATGGTAACAACTTTCCTTACCTTAAATAGATTCGAATATATTCGATACGGACAAGAGGATGAATCCAAAGTTAGCAAATAAACCCTAGAATAACATCATACAGTCATTAGGAAGTAGTCCTAAAAGAATGAGCATCAATCGAATCGAAATGGACGAAGAAATCCAATTCTGTCATTGCGGGTTGATTGGCTGGGTTGATTGATTCAGTCGACCTAGTAAATCTTCCCAGGAGTAAATCCGAGTTCAAAAATAGAATCTTGATCCGAAACCTATGCTATACAATCTGGAATGCTACAAAACCTGGAGAGAATGTCTAACACAGCAGTCTAAGACTAAAAAGCATATTTTAGACATCAAACAACGATTAAAACCATTACTTACTAATTTGAAATCATAGTTTCTATTTTGGTAAAAATCATGGTTTTCATTGAAAACATGCTATGAATGAAAGAGATGAACTAGAGATGATGAGATCTCATTCTAGTACAAGAACACAGTAAATCAGAGGTATGAATAATCATGGAGAGGCATCTACAATGCTAGAATAAATCAAAATATGAATATGATCATAGTTTAAGAAGAAATCATAAAAATCATATTGAGAATGAATAAGATGATCATGGCATAAGAGAATGAAAAGAGATTGTAAAGATATGACTACAAGGTTGCAGCATCTTCATCGTAATCTCAGTTCAGAGATGAGAGTGATCATGGAAAGAATGAATCAATAACACAATAGATTGAATACTAACCTTTGATTGAAGAACAAGAGAGAGAACTAGCAAGTTTGCAAGATTAGGTCTTCTTCAACACTTTTGGAGGCTTGGAGATGAGTTCCCTTCGTTCTCTAAGTGCTTTGGAGGCTAGGGATACTAAAATCACAAAGTCATGAGGGTGTATATAGCAATATAACCTAAACAGAAGATTCTGCTCGAGTTCAGCATCTCTAGGTCGATTGGCTGGGTAGCCTGGCCCAGTCGACCCAAGCAGTCGACCCAGGCAGACAGCAAAGCCAAAGTCAGGGATTTGAGGGCCTTCCACTACTCGGAATCAAACGAAACTTTAAACACATATATTATAACTTACCTAGCATGGAAAATGGTTTTAAATCATATCCCACCAAGCTCTAAGGTCATCAACCAATCTTCTCTTCATCAAGGCATAGTCTCTTTTCTATATCCAACACTGTCTTCAAATATGGGGCATCATCTTCAATCTCCATAGGTTCGGAGTCGAACACTATGTCTCCTACTAATATGGCCCATAGTTGACTTTCACTTCTACTTCGGGTCTTCGGACCTATAGACAAAAGAGTATCCGGGTTAAGGTTAGGGCCGGGTTTCACATTCCCCCCTCCTTAAAAGAAATTTCGTCCTCGAAATTGAAAGCATACCTGAACTTCCAAAAAGATGAGGAAACTTCTCCTTCATTTCTTCTTCTTTCTCCCAAGACGCTTCTTTAGGGGTATGGTTCTTCCACTGAATCTTCACCAAAGGGATAGTTCGATTCCTTAACTGCTTGTCCTTTCTATCCAGGATTTTGGTCGGTTCTTCCTTATAAGATAGATCAGCGCAAAGTCCTTCAAGTTTTTGCTGTAGTATATGATCCGGGTTCTCAACATACTTTCGAAGCATCGAAACATGAAATTTATTATGAGTCTCAGCCAATGACAGAGGTAAGGCCAAACGGTAAGCAACAGATCCAATCCTTTCAAGAATCTCATACAGTCCAATGTAACGAGGACTAAGCTTTCCTTTAACATTAAACCTCATTACACCCTTCATAGGCGACACCTTTAGGAAAACGTTCTCGCCAACTTGAAATTCCAAATCTGACCTTTTTCTATTAGCATAAGATTTTTGTCTTGACTGAGCAGACTTAATCTTTTCTCTTATCATGTCTACCATCGCACTTGTGACTTCAATCATTTCTGGACCTAACACTTTTCTTTCTCTAGTTTCGGTCCAATACAGAGGTGTTCTACAAGTGTTTCCATACAAAGCTTTAAATGGAGCCATGCCTATCGTCGACTGATAACTGTTGTTATAGGCAAACTCAACCAAAGCTAAATGTTCATCCCAATTACCACTCATATCAACAACACAAGATCTAAGCATATCTTCCAAAATCTGAATTGTCCGCTCAGACTGTCCATCGAACGTGGGGTGATGAGCAGTATTTCATTCCCAAGGCTTTCTGCAACTATTCCAAAATCTAGAAGTAAACCTAGGGTCACGATCAGACACAATACTCACAGGCACTCCGTGTAGATGAACAACATTGTCCACAAAAAAGTCTAGCTAGCTTATCCATAGTATGAGTGATCTTCATAGGAATAAAGTGGGCTGATTTGGTCAACCTATCAACAATTACCCATACAATGTCATTACCTCTACTTGTTCAAGGCAAGCTAGTCACGAAGTCCATAATAATGTTTTCCCATTTCCAACCAGGCAAAGGTAGGGGCTACAATAATCCAGACGGGGGTTTGTCGAACAGCTTTAACACGTTGACAAGTCTCGCACTTAGCTACAAAATCTTCTACATCCGCCTTCAATCCAATCCACCAAAAATGTTCTTTCAAGTCCTTATACATTTTCGTACCTCCTGGATGTACGGTAAAGATCAACTGGTGTGCTTCCTTCAAATTTTCCTTTTTAACTTCTTCAACTGCACGCACACAAAGTCTTCCTCTAAACAATAAGGCACCATCCATAGATATACTAAAATCAGGGTCCAAATCAGAATTTAAAGAAACCTTCTCTATTTTCTCTTTCAATTCCGGATCCGAATCTTGCAAGGCAACAATTCAATCTCTAAGGGTGGATCTTGCTGTCATGGCTGAAAGCACAACATTTGAACTTTGCGAGACAACTTCCAATTCAAAATCTGAAATTGACTTCAACAACGACTTGCTCAAAGCATTCAAATCTAGTTCCTTCTTGTTACTTTTTCTACTAAGAGCATCAGCATTTGCTTTACCAGGATGATATTGGATATCACAGTCATAATCAGAAACTAACTCCAACCATCTTCTTTGTCTCATATTTAACTCCTTTTGGGTAAAGAAGTACTTTAAGCTTTTATGATCTGTGAAGATAGCAATCTTCTCACCATACAAGTAATGTCTCCAAATCTTTAGGGCAAAAACAACGGCTGCAAGTTCTAGATCATGAGTGGGATAATTCCACTCATATTCTTTCAATTGCTATGAAGCATAAGCTATCACCTTCCCATGTTGCATTAAAACACAACCTAAACCAATCTTAGACGCATCGGTATAGACTGTCAGACCACAGGAATTATCGGGTATTGTCAAAACCAGGGCGCTTGTCAATCTATCCTTCAATTCTTGAAAATTCTTCTCACATGCGTCAGACCAAACAAACTTTTCCTCTTTCCTAGTTAGCTTAGTCATAGGAGCAGCCAACTTAGAAAAGTTCTCAATAAATCTCCTGTAATAACCAGCCAAACCTAAGAAACTTTTTATTTCTGACACAGTTTTCAGTCTTTCCCACTCGGCAACTGTCTTAACCTTGTCGGGATCGACACGAATACCTTCGGCTGAAACGACATGACCAAGAAATACCACTCTTGAAAGCCAAAAATCACACTTACTAAACTTGGCATACAACTTCTTCTCTCTTAGTCTTTGCAAAGTAATAGCAAGATGCTTCCGATGCTCTTCTTCGTTCCTTGAGTAAATCAAAATGTCATCGATAAAGACAATAACGAACTTACCTAGCACATCATGAAATACTCGATTCATCAAGTCCATAAACACAGCAGGAGCATTAGTCAAACTGAAGGGCATGACTCTAAACTCAAAATGACCATATCTTGTCCTAAAAGCTGTCTTACAAATGTCACTAGCTTTTACCTTCAACTGATGATATCCGGATCTCAAATCAATCTTCGAGAACACTGCTGCACCTCTCAACTGATCGAAAAGATCATCAATCTGAGGCAGCAAATACCTATTCTTAATGGTCAATTTGTTCAACTCACGGTAATCAATGCACATACGCATACTACCATCCTTCTTCTTAACAAACAAAACCGGGGCTCCCCAAGGCGATACACTAGGCTGTATATAACCTTTATTTGAGAGTTCATTCGGCTGGTCTTGTAGTTCTTTCAACTCGGTAGGCGCCATTCTATATGGAGCTTTAGATACCAGAGCGGCTCCTGAAATTAATTAAATCGAAAATTCCAACTCTCTATCCGGAGGTAATCCTGATAAATCATCCAGAAAGACATCCTTAAAATCACAAACAACTTCAACTTCATCAAGCTTCTTCTTCACTTCCTTGACTTCACTTTCAGCTGTAGCACTTTCCATTAGTGCACAAACTTGCATCAAGGCAGTCAAAGTCTTCTTGCTAACTCTTCCTTTATCACCTTGAAACTCAAAGGCTGAATTACTACTAATCTGAAATTGAATTTTCCTTGAAGAACAAACAATTACAGCCTTATGGGCTGTCAACCAATCAATTCCAAGAATAACATCAAAGTCTTTCATGTCAAGAATCACTAAATCGGCTTTCAATCTCTTCTCGCAAATCAAAATGGGACAATCTTCTATCATTTTATCTAGTTTCACAACTGATCTAGTAGGAGTACTAATCATTAAACAACTAGACAAATTCTTAGGTAACAAGTCAGTCTTCCTAACGAATGCAGACGAGATGAACGAATGAGATGCACCCGTATCAAACAATACAAATGCAGGAATAGAAGCGATTAACAAAGTACCTGTCACAACTTCATGGTTTGCATCTTGTTCAGTACCAGAAATACTAAACACTTTTCCAGGCACAGGGGCAGGTACACTCTTTGCTACAGGAACATAGGGCTGATTAGGCTTCTTGGGACAAGTACGTGCAAAATGACCGAGCTGCTTACAAACAAAACAAACCGGCTGCCCAACTGAAGGTGCTACCACTGGAGGCTTCGGATTCAAAGGTCGAGGGTTCACATTCAATGGTCTAGGATTTGGAACATTCACAATCACTCAACCTTAGTCTTAGCATATCCAAATAAGGCTTAAAATCACCAGTTAAATCATCAAATAGTCATTCATGAACCATATATCAAAATCCCCAAATTTATTCAAAGTTCCAAAATTTTACTCTTTGGGTCGATTGGCTGGGTTGAGTGATCCAGTTGACCCAAGCAGTCGACCCATGCATATAGTGAGCGAAAAACACCTTAAAAATCACATTTTTTCATTTCATACTCATTCCGAAACACAAGACTTCGTGGGAGAGCTCTAGGGCAAGGTTCTCTAAGGTCTTCAAGAGTCATTCTAGGCCATTTAACATCAACCACAAGTCTCCAACATTCTTGCAACATCAACTAAGGTAAAATTCCTTCTTTCTTGCTTCACAACTTCAAAAACTGATATGCATTCTTCCAAATGTCATGATTTTCTTGTTATAATTGCTAGGAAACATGTCTAGGAACATATAGGAACGTGTTCTAGGTGATCTTAACACAATGCCATGTTTTTACAACGCTTGCTATCAATTTCATGATCTCTTGTTAACGATTTTTCAACCGAAAACCCTCTTTTGAAAATCTTCTCTCATTTTCAAACCACAAGGAGTTTCGTCTTCAAATAAATTCGTACATAATTGCAATGGTATGATGAATATGTGTATGTAATTTGATTGAGCCAAAACCAAACTTCAAAATTCGCATTTTGACCTAAATTGAGAATTTTCCCCATTTCTAAGCTTGCTGAATTTTGACATTTAAACCATCAAATTGAAATGTTTTTCTCAAATAAAACATGCTAACACACTATTCTAAGTACCGTTCACATGCTAGTATGCTCAATTTGAAATTCCGCCAAAATTCTAAAAAATTTCGAAAAATTACGAAAATACCCTTCATGCTGAATTTTTGTAATTCTGCTAACGTCAAGTCTCTTTTTGTCTTCTTTACAGCTATACAGACATCATGCCTCCTCGCGGACAACATATGGTGGTAGGAGAGGCAGAGGTCAGGTTCCACTCTTGGAGCCACGAGATGTAGTCATTCGAGGAGACCTATTTAGTACTGTAAAACCCAGCCCTAACCTTGACCCGGAAACTTTGTTATTTGTAGGTCCAGTGACCCGAAGTAAAGTAAGAAGTCAGCTTTGGGCCATCCCAGTGGAGGACTTGGTGTCTGGCTTTGAATCCATGAGAGTTGATGATGAAGTTCTATTTATGGAAACTGAATCTTGATGAAGATCGGATTAGTTGATGGACTTGGAGTGCTCTCTATCTTGGTTTGAAGGCATTTCTACCTATTAGGTAAGTCACTTGTTATGTGTGCAAAACCCCTTTAGGATTGGATTTGATCTGGGTCTTCAATTCCCTGTTTTGGAATTGCTGTCAGCATTGGTCGACTGATTGGTCGACTGGACCAGTCGACCAATCCACTCGACCAATGAGTGCTGTCTTTGGCAATTAGGTTTTGCTTGCTCTATTTAAGTCTAATCTCGAGTCTACTTCGTATTTGCTGCCTCCAAACTCTTTGGAACGAACCAAAGACCTCTGCAAGTCATCTCCTTTGCATCCTTGGTGATTTTCTTGACGGATCTTCGTCAAAACTCTTCCTTTTGCATCAAAGGTATGTCTACACTCTCTTCTTCTCCTCCATCTCTGTTTTTCTTTCCTTTTTGAGTTGAGACAGTAGAGGAGATGCTGCATTCTCTGTTGCAAACATCTCTGGACTTGTCTCTCATGATCATCCGAAGGATTAATGGCTAGAACAATGATCTTAACCATGATCATTGCAAGCTTTTGAAGGGATCATGATCAAACCATGATCTAGTCTTTGTTTAACTTCTGATTTGAATTCTGATCTCCTTGGATCTTCTATATTGATCATGTTAGTAGTCAATTGCTGTGTTTTCTTTTCATGATCCATGATCTATCAATCTCTAGTTGTTCCTCTTCTACCATACCATGTTTTCTTCATGAATCATGATAGTTACATATATGGTAGGTTTTGTTTCCTTATTTAGATTTATGCTTTTAAGCCTATTTCCTTGAAGATCTAAGTATGCTTTTCATGATACCTTTACCTGAAGCAATGATCCATTCTCCTATTGTTCTTGTCTTTGATTTCTATCTTGAATTCTTCAAGATCCATGGTTGATCTAATTATGGTAACTTTCTGTTTCCTAATTTGGATCTTGATGGCTTGATTGGATTAATGTTTTGAGGTCCCCTATATGTTAGGATACTACTGATGTAGTTTACCCCTTGATTAGTACCCTTTTGAACCACCAAATTCGGATTTTATATCTTAAAACTCTGTTTTTTTTCGGCTACTGTCTACATTGGTCGACTGGACCAGTCGACCAATCCACTCGACCAATGAGTACAGCAACTCCAGAATTGGTCTGTGTTGGATGTTTTGATATCTTTTCTGTTAGGGATCTTTCCTAATATGTTGTATACACTTGTTTAGGACCTTCTTCTCAAGTTTGCCAAGATCTTACTTGATTTCTTAGGATTCCTTTGCGAGTTATAAAAGGTAAGGATGGTTACTTCTTTAACAACATAGATAGCATGAATCTAGTTTCTATACTTGAATATCATTGATTTGTTTCCTTAATTAGATTCTTACAATGATATACTACTGTTGCATAACCTTGATTACAGTAGCATTACTTAATCATATTGAATTGACTCATGTATGATTTACTTACCAATTATGTACAAAGTGATTGTAATTATTGATTTCTTTCCATATATGAAGTTACCATATATGTGATGATATGAATTGATGCATGTGTATGCTTAAGTATGGTTTGGAAAGGAGAGGTGTCCTTTTGACACTTCTGTCCTTGGACTACTACGGGAATATTATGGGATGTTTCCGGAGATGCCCTATGGACACCTTCCTAAACTCTGTTGGATGACATATCTAGGATTGTCTAGTAGTGTTTGGCTAGGATGTCCTGTTATGTCAGACCCTAATCGGAGGGGTATTGAGACCGAACGACCCGTGGTAGCAATGGGGATTCATGGGCGCTCAAGACCGGTAACCAACCCGTGAGAGGACAGGAATCACATTGTGGGGGCCATTTATTGGTAGGGTTGCATATGGTTAGACTTGGGCTCACGGGCGCTCAAGACCGGTAACCAACCCGTGAGAGGACGTGAGAGCTTCCCGTTTACCATATGTGGATGATCAATAGGGTTGATGAGTCCGTAGTCAGGGACTATGAGGACTCTAGTGTGAAGGATACCGGAAAGGATCGTCAGGGACGAGGAATGGACGTATCTGGATCTGACTTGATGTAACTAAGTAGAAGACTTGCATTTGGCTAGGCTTAACCCTGACATGCGCCGGTACTTAGACCAATGGTGATGTGAGAGAGTGGTGACTTAACCCCCAGCCATGGAATGTCCCGAGGGATGCCGGACCCATTACCAACTGATGATGAGTGATTGAGACCTTCCTAAAGAAGTACGGTGCTATGACTTAAAGCATGTCTGCCAATAGAGACCAACATATGTAGAGTTAGATTCATTCATTCATTGCTTGTCTCATACCATATTGCATTTATGTTTCTTCTGAAATCCTGCCATTTATGTTATTATGGATTTAACTGCCTTACTGAGTTTCTTTGAAACTCATTCCTTTATTGTACAATGTTTGTTAGACTATTCTGCAGTACTGGAATATTATGACGGTCCCTATGAAGAAGCGCAAGGCGAAGAGGCATATCTCCAGGAAGGTGATTGCGGTTACAACAATTACACTGAAGATTCTACGAGTGGTTATGCTCCGTACGATGCTTAGTCCGACCATTGAGTGGAAGCGCCCTTGTGCCGTTTATGAGATTTATACTTATAGGGATGTTGTCTATAAAGTGGAGAATAATTTAGTTACCCATTGTACTTGCTACTGGGATTAGATTCTGTCTTGCTTATTCTCTTTTAGAACTACTTTTTCGCTGGTTGTAGAGCGGGATTTTTGCCTCACTTTACTTATTTGTTTTTGACACTCTGATTATATCTAGTACTCTGATTTATATATGATTCATTCTTTCCTTATTGGATCTATGGTTTATCTTCCGCACTTTTATTGTTATTGTTCATGATTATGTTATTGTTTATGTGGGAGGTTGATTACTCGATACCTAATCTTCGGGCTGTGGATCACACTCTCGGGTATGCCAGATAGGGTACCGGCTGGGAGGATGTGACAAGTACACCCCGAGCAGAGTACTTATATGAGGTCTTCTTCAAGCGGTGCCGCATTGAGTATGGCCGAGTACTCAGGCTACGACATCTTAGCACTTTCCGGATCTGTCAGAGATTCGATACGATGGAGTGGACGCATCTTTTTACTAAGGATATTCCAGTCTATCCGGACTTAGTGAGGTTGTTCTTCAGCAACCTTACATCAGTTGAGGAGGGTCGGAGGCGAGGTCCATTCGAGTTGATCCTAGAGAGTAGCGTTCGAGAGACAAGGATTAGATTTTCTACTTGTACACTGGCAGAGATTTTCCGGGTACCACACTACCCTCATGAGTGTGTATGGATACCGACTGGGGCAGAGATAGATGCTTATCTACTACCACACGAGCTGCATGAGATTTGCATCACACTTTGGAAAGATGATGGATGTTATACACCACGGACTAGTGCACAGATGACAGATTCGGCTAGAATCATCGGTCGCATTGTGGGCCGCAACATCATCCCAAAGGCAGGGCATCATGAGAGAGTATCAGTGATGGATGCTCTACTAATTTACCGCATATACCGGGGTTTCGAGATTGATCTTTCCTTCATCATCCAGAACATCATGCTAGAGGTTGTGACGTCTCTAGGCGTACGGAACCTTTGCTTCGGACGTCTACTCCCACTTATCTTCCGGCATTTCGGAGTGAGGATGGAGGATACATTGATGCAGACACGATTGCTGGGCTATGACATCGGGACGAGGACTATTCATCAGATGCTCATTACTCAGACTGAGAGGTCAGATGATGAGGATGGTGTTGAGACAGATGAGGAGGATGATGAGTCGGATGGTGGTGACTACGATGCTGGTCCAGATACAGATGACCAGGCAAGAGATGACATTGAGATGCGTGAGGCAGATCAGGGTCATCAGGAGATCCCCACATCATCACATTTTGAGATCGAAGATCCTTCACTCACAGTTCCAGAGACTGCGGAGTTGTGTGCACAGATGCGTTTTATGACTTCCATCCTAGAGAGGATAGAGTCGAGGCAGGAAAGGATGGAGTCACAGTTGACTCAGGTTGTAGAGGATGTTAGAGTACTGAGAGAGTAGAGACAGTAGTCTAGATAGATTGTACTAGGATTTCCTTTTATGTTTCTCAAATGTAACTTGTTGTAGAACTTTCCTAAAATTAATGAAGTTCACTTTTGTTTCACCGTCTTATTGTGTATTATGCATTTTCTTTTGTTGCATTATGTGATGTTTGTTAAATTAGACTTATTGTGTATTATTCAGAGTATATTATTCTTCACTTTTAAGTTTCTAATTCAAGTGTCTTATTATTCAATTCTAAGAATACTCGAGTCACTTCTGGATTTATGACTTATGAATGTTCTATCATTGTTTCTGTGGTTAGGATTTTACTTGGAACTGTGGGCTCTGATACCACTCTGTCACATCCACCCAGCCAGTACCCTATCTGGCATACCCGCCTGTGTGATCCACAGTCCACAAGATCCAGTATCCAGTAAATCAACCTCACACATTCACAATAATATAATCAAAAACATGACTAAATCAAGGTTAACAATATTATTCAAATGAATCAAAGTAAAGTAACGAGATAATCATCAGAGTGCGGAAATGATACCAAAAGATATATATAATCAAAAATGTAGAGTGAGGCGGAATCTCACTCCACGAGTACAGCGGAATGTAGATCAAAAGTCAAAGGAGATTACAATTGGTTCTAAAGACAAGAAAGAAAGATATAATCTAACTAAGCTAGAGTCTATTCTACTTTATTAAGAACGTCTTCATAAACATAGACTTCATCAATCATGCTCAGACGCTCCCACTCCACAGTAGGGCTAATCTTGGTAACAAGTAAGACCACTCGAGGAATCCTCAACGTAATCTTCATAGTTGCCAACACCCTGCGTATTTTACGCTTCTTCATCTTGCGTTTCCTCATATTGGCCTTCATAGTCATCAATGCCTGCAGAATAATCTAACAAAAGATGTTGTACAAAAGGAGTGAGTTTCAAAAGAAACCTAGTAAGGCAAGTAATTCCATAATAGCATAAATAACATGATAACATAAACAAAGCATAATGTGATATGATATGAGACAGACAATGCATGTATGAGTCTAATTCTATGTATGTTGGTCTCTATAGGCAAACATGCTTTAAGTCATAGCACCATACTTCTTTGGGTAAGTCTCAATTCACTCATCCTCGGTTGGCAAAGGGTCCTTCATCCATCTTGGACAATCCATGGCTGGGGGTTAAGTCACCTCTCTCTCACATCACCGTTTGGTCTAAGTACTGGCGCGTCAGGGTAAAGCCTAGCCAAATGCAATGCATCTACTTAGTTACATCAACTCAGATCCAGATACGTCCATTCCTTCCCTCTCGGGATCCTTTCCGGTATCCTTCACACTAGAGTCAGCGTATTCGACTCTCTCAAATACGGACTCATCAACCCTATAGGTCATCCACATATAGTAAACGGGAAGCTCTCATGTCCTCTCATGGGTTGGTTACCGGTCTTGAACGCCCATGAGCCCAAGTCTATCCATATGCAACTCTACCCATAAACGGCCCCCACAATGTGATTCATGTCCCCTCACGGGTTGGTTACTAGTCTTGAGCGCCCATAAATCCCAATTGCTACCATGGGTCATTCGGTCTCAATACCCTTCCGAATCGGGTCTGATATAACAGGGAATACCCTAGCCAAACACTGCTAGACAAGTCCTAGGTATGACAACCAATAATCCAGGAAAGTGTCAAAGAGAAACATTGGAAATATCCCATATTACTCCCAATGATATCCAAGGATAGAAATGTCAAAAGGACATTCCCCAATCCCAAATCATACCTAAACATTCACAGTCATAATTCAGTCATATCATCCACGACAGACATCTCAACATATGAAAGAATATAATAAGACAATATCGAAATAATGAGCAACATACATGAATAAGTATTCATACATGATCAAGTACATAAAGTAAATAAGGAAATAAGGTCCTACTGTACTTACAACATTCATATCATAATAGAAAATAACATAACAGTAGCAAATCTAAGTAGTTCCCAAATTAGAAACTAAATCTATGCAATCTATGTTAATATGGTAACAACTTTCCTTACCTTAAATAGATTTGAATATATTCGATACGGACAAGAGGATGAATCCAAAGTTTGCAAATAAACCCTAGAATAACATCATACAGTCATTAGGAAGTAGTCCTAAAAGAATGAGCATCAATCGAATCGAAACGGACGAAGAAATCCAATTCTGTTATTGCGGGTTGATTGGCTGGGTTGATTGATTCAGTCGACCCAGTAAATCTTCCCAGGAGTAAATCCAAGTTCAAAAATAGAATCTTGATCCGAAACCTATGATATACAATCCGGAATGCTACGAAACTTGGAGAGAATGTCTAACATAGTAGTCTAAGACTAAAAAGCATATTTTAGACATCAAACAACGATTAAAACCATTACTTACTAATTTGAAATCATAGTTTCTATTTTGGTAAAAATCATGGTTTTCATTGAAAACATGCTATGAATGAAAGAGATGAACTAGAGATGATGAGATCTGATTCTAGTACAAGAACACAGTAAATCAGAGGTATGAATAATCATGGAGAGGCATCTACAATGCTAGAATAAATCAAAATAAGAATATGATCATAGTTTAAGAAGAAATCATAAAAATCATATTGAGAATGAATAAGATGATCATAGCATAAGAGAATGAAAAGAGATTGTAAAGATATGACTACAACGTTACAGCATCTTCATCGTAATCTCAGTTCAGAGATGAGAGTGATCATGGAAAGAATGAATCAATAACATAATAGATTGAATACTAACCTTTGATTGAAGAACAAGAGAGAGAACTAGCAAGTTTGCAAGATTAGATCTTCTTCAACACTTTTGGAGGCTTGGAGATGAGTTCCCTTCGTTCTCTAAGTGCTTTGGAGGCTAGAGATACTAAAATCACAAAGTCAGGGGGTATATATAGCAATATAACCTAAACAGAAGATTCTGCTCGAGTTCAGCATCTCTGGGTCGATTGGCTAGGTAGCCCTGCCCAGTCGACCCAAGCAGTCAACCCAAGCAAACAACAAAGCCAAAGTCAGGGATTTGAGGGCCTTCCACTACTCGGAATCAAACGAAACTTTAAACACATATACTATAACTTACCTAGCATGGAAAAATGGCTTTAAATCATATCCCACCATGCTCTAAGGTCATCAACCAATTTTCTCTTCATCAAGGCGTAGTCTCTTTTCTATATCCAACACTGTCTTCAAATATGGGGCATCATCTTCAATCTCCATAGGTTCATAGTCGAACACTATGTCTCCTACTAATATGGCCCATAGTTGACTTTCACTTCTACTTCGGGTCTTCGGACCTACAGACAAAAGAGTATCCGGGTTAAGGTTAGGGCCGGGTTTCACATTATGTGTGTGGGACTTTGCACGAATGAAAGGTAAGAAAGTATGTTTGTTTCCATTTTCAATATTCTTTGAAAACAATATGAGAATGTATGAGTGGATGAGATTGAATGGATTGAGTTTTTCTTTTATTTTCAAATCCTAAATTATTGATATGAAGATATATGGATGATGTTGAATTAAATTGCTCCTTTTATTTTATGTTTCAAACTAGGGTTTTGGGTTCGCCCATTATCCTAGTGAACTTACATAAGCATGCATTTACAGCTAAATACATGAATGCTAAGTGTCTACAAGTTTTTGGCTAGGTAATCTCATG
This sequence comes from Hakea prostrata, assembly GCF_041222555.1. Taxonomy (NCBI): domain Eukaryota; kingdom Viridiplantae; phylum Streptophyta; class Magnoliopsida; order Proteales; family Proteaceae; genus Hakea; species Hakea prostrata. The sequence continues at coordinate 95,840 of NW_028291199.1, read as the reverse complement.
AGTACTACCACCCTTCCGGCAGGGGTATTGAAGCCGGTTAACCCTTGATATTAATGGCTGGGTCCTAAGTGTCAAGCAGGCCTACTATCATCATAGAGAGATAGGGTTGCATATAATAGATAAGGGCTCCTGGGCGCTCAAGACCGGTAACCAACCCGTGGCTGTGAGAGAACATGGAGAGCATCCTGTCCATTATATGTGGATGATCGCTGGATTAAGGAATGGGATCCAACAGATGCCTCATGTTGAGGATTCCATTCGTAGGTGGGAAGGTATTGAATCGAAAGGGCACTAGGCATGAAGGGAGATATCCGGACCACATGTAGTACGAGACCGTATGACTTTGCACTGGGCTAAGTTTATCCTTGACACGCACCAAATCTCATACCAAACGGTGATGTGAGAGAGTGGTGACCTATACCCCAACCATGGCTTAACAGGACTTTACCCAACAACCACGGAGAACTCAATAGACGTCTCTTGTTGAGGGAGAGTGACTGAGACCGCCCAAAGGACATTAGTGTATAAACTTAATGTGTGTCTACCATAGAGACCTCATGATAGAGTTAAGAGCATAATATTATAATCATTCATATATCATATCATTATCACTAATTACATTGTCGATACTCAAACTATATATGTGGTGTGGAATCTTGTGTACGAATGAATGATATGTTGTGGAATCTTGTCAATACTCATTCATTTTTATGTCTGTTTCTATTAGAATATACTGCAGGTTATGAGGACTCTTTCCAAGTGGAGGATTCATCGCCGACAGACTTTCTTGAAGGAGTGACTGAAGAAGATGTAGATTCACATGGAGCTTCATGCCCGTGCAAGTACTGTTCTTATGGGGTTGGATTCCATTAGGGAACCAATTTAGGTTAAACTTCGCTGCAACAAACTATTCTTCCTTTAAACTCTGATGTCCATTTTGAATAAGTTTAGATAATGGATGATTGTAACCTTTTGATAATTCAGATTTGATAACTTTATATTTGAACTTTATTTATTCTTATCATTTTAATTATGCTATATCATGTGTTGTATGGAATTGTCACTGAACCTAGGTCTTGCGGTGTATCACCCTCATGGGTATTCGGGTATGACCAGATCCGGATGGGTGGGGTATGACAAAAATAAACAGTGATTTTGATGAAGCTAGAGAATTGTTGAAGTTTAGAAGAATATCTCACTCAGACGTTGACGGATACGGAAGGTGGATCAAGAGCTCATTGGCGGCACGTTTGGAAGGTCCCAGAAATCATGTAAGACCTCCCCTATGTGTGGATTAAGAGTTTCGCTCAGAGAGGTGGTTGGAGAAATGGAAGTTTGTGGGAAAAGATTCATAGACATATTCAGTCTTCCAAGCAGGGCCAAGGGTCTGTTTAGGGAAAGAAATAGCATTTTTGCAGATGAAGAGGGTTGTGGCTGGAGTTATAAGGCAGTATTAGGTGGTGCCGACAGAGGATGATTTTGAAGTAATTTACTTTGCTCACTTGACTACCAAAATGAAAGGAGGTTTCCCTGCAAGGATCAAGGAGAGGGTTGGGTAGTAGAGACGTATGTCTTAATTTCTTATTACTTGTTATGTTTGTTTTCCTTCTTGAAGTCAGCTCAAATGAAAAACATCCCAATTGCATTGGATGATGTTGGCCAAGATGGACATGACATTCAATAAATACTTAGTATGTCACTTTATTTTGTGTTTCAAAGTATTATTTGTGGTGTAAGAGATCATTTAAAATAAAGTACTTTGCATGTTTGTAATGAATTATTTAACTTGTTTTCTATTACATCTTATAAAGAAATCCTTTCGCTTATATATATCAGGTGATTCGATCCAATCCACTATGTTTTCAAGTAAACCAAATGTTAGCAAACTTAATTTTTATTATTAGACCTTTAGTCTGATTTCTGACTGTTCCTAGACTACCATTTTGAGTTGGATCTGCGAATCCGATGAAAGAAATAAACCATTTCTCATTATAGAGTTAGCTTCGCAACTCCACCGGTACTTACACTCAAGGTTTAAAGTATCCCACGATACCATGTGATACTAGTCGATACGTATCCATATTTGACCTAACCGATACGATACATCTCGATACGTCTCTCTCTTGAATTACACTAAAATATATTAGTTAGAACGATACAATATTCGATACAGGATGATACGTTTCTTAAAATCATATTACTGATACGATACTCGATACCGATACTTTAAACCTTACTTACACTCACCTTAGATATATAGATATATATATATATATATATATATATATATATATATATATATATATATATATTATTTTTTATTTTTATTTTTTTTTTTTTTTTTTTTTGGGGGGGGGGGGTGGGTAAGAAAGAAACTTACTAGAACTCTAAAAATTCAAAGTCATGTTGTAGGTATAATTTGTTATAGTAAGAACCCTTCTGAAACAATTTACCCACGCCACACTCCAGCAATGACTCACTTATATAGCATATATATCCTCCATAGAGCATCTGGAAAGAATAGAAGTAATAGATGCTATTAATCTTGTACATGTTATTTTAAGTAATACTAAGTTTTCTTTTAGTATTAAAAAAATAAAAATAAAAACCATTGTATCAGACTGAATATTTGTGAAGTTTTATTGACAACAGTCGCAAATGTAGTCAATATAATACTAAGGTTGTTAGTTACTGTAGTATTAGGTGAAGTTAAGTGACTGATATATCTTAACGTCACATATAATCCATCTAATACAACGGTCAGAGGTTACCATAGCATTATATCAACTAATTGTCATGGTCACAATGCCTCTGGACACTTGAGAATGTTCAGTGGCGAACCCAGGATGAAATATTGGGGGGGGGCCAAAGAACGAAAGCCAGATAACCTTCCTATTAGGGAAGCACTAATGCTTTTTTGTCACACATATTATGTGGGCCCTTATAAGATTCATTTGAGGTCTCACCTCTAAATTATTTTATTATATTAAAGAATAGACCCACATATATTTTATGGGGCCCACACATTTGAAAAAAAAAAAGAAGGTAAGTTATTGATAATGATATTTTTTTTTTTTGACAAAATATAGGTAAAATTAAAGCAACAATATAGAAAAAATATATACACATGACTTCAACCCTAAAATGTTAGATGCAAGCCAATACTTTCTTTGGTAGGAGATGTAAACCAAATTTTTTTTAGGTAAGAGATGTAAACCAATGGCAATTAGTTACCTACTAACTATAGATATTTTATTCACAATTCAAAATCAAATAACAAAACTTGCAGAAGAAATAAATAAACATAAAATATAAAATCAAATAAAAAGAATAAAATAAAATAAAATAAAAAAGAAAAAGAGAAACGATAAATAAATTGAGAAAGAGAAAGAGTACGTAATTGTGGAGTAGAAATTTTTTTTTTCCAAATTTTCTTAACCCACGGTTATAGAAAGCGAAGAGAATAAATAGAAAGAAAGAAAAGGAAGAGAATAAATAAGAAGAAAAGAGGAGAGAGGAGAAATGATATAGAAGATAATAAATAGGAATTGAAGAGTTACTTTCTAATTATGAATGACATTTTGATTTTTGAATATCTAATAAGATGTTTTTTCAAAAATTTCCTTTAACCAGGTTTATAGAAATAGAAGAGAATAAATAGGAAAAAAAAGATAAGAGAGAATAATGAGGAGAATAAATAGGGATTGAGGAATTAGTTTTTAATTAGGAATGACATATGTATCCATTATTTTACCTTTAAAAATTGTTCTCAATATTGGGGGGTCAAATAGCGACATTTCACATATAAGAAGAGAAAAAAGTGGAAAAAAACAAGGGAATTAAGGGAATTTATATAAAAATTGTAAAAATCCGGGGGGGGCCATGGCCCCCCTCGGCCCCTTCATAGGTCCGCCCCTGAGAATGTTGAATTATCAACTTTTCTGGTTTGGAGTTACTAGAGATGGTCTCCTATAATTCCCATGCTTGTTTTCTCCTCTTCCTTTGGTAGATATTCCTTTCTGGACATACCATATCCCTCAGATGTTGCAATTCTGCAAGTTAGTGCCAGAGAAGCCATTTCACATGCCCCATTGATGGAATACAAGCCAAGGAGTTTTGGATCCATACCCTACCGCAGCTTTCGGCTTCTTGTAAAATAAGGTTTTTCCCAAAGCCTGTAGAGGTCCTATGTCACCTTGGCAAAAATCAAACAAAAAATTGGCGAAAAATGAATGAAATACTGTTATATATGCAAATGTAGTGATATATCACCGTTTTTCAGCGATATATCGCTGATATATTGTAAATATCGTGTCGCTAGGGGAGTCGTGGTTGTATTCCCCATACGCCACTAGGTGTTCCTTCCTGTGAGGGGTTGGGACCTTCTTTTTTATTCTTTTTCTTATTTTCTTGTGAACAAGCTTTGTGTAGGTCTTTGGGTGGCAGCTCAACTCTTCACATACCCATTAAATAGGATATTAAATACCTTTGGGTGCATGGTGAACCATTAAATAAGATTGTTAATATATTCTCTTGATGCCATTTTTTTTAACATTCTTTTCTGAAATCTACTTCTTCTATTGTTCTCTATTTTGTCCTTTGGCTTTCTTTATGTTCTGTTGTTTTGTTTAATCATCGGGATTGAAACCTCCACTACGGTGACTCACCTATTTTGCTGTTTCTTCAACATTGTGTTTAGCTTTTGATTTACTTATGTGCAGAATGGCGTCCCCACCTGTGTTAGGCGAAGCTTTTGCACCAAATATCTTTCTCCCAAATGAGAACCCAGTTGAAACAGGGCTTCAACAGCAGCCAAGGGAGCTCGGTTATCGGGAAAATTATCACAACCAAACGAATCAGTTCTGCTACGGTATCTATTTCTCTTGCAAATGCATGGGGTATATCGAGAGACCTAGAAGTTTGTCAAGTTGGAGCCCATGTTTTTCTAATTCAACTTCTGAGCTCATAGGAAATGCACACCACCCTCAATCGAGGTCCTTGGGTTGTAAAAAAACACCTTATAATTCCGAAGAAAGGGGACCAAGACATGCCAGTTAACCAGGTGGTGTTTGATCAATATGGCATATGGGTTAAAGCCATTAATCTTCCACCAACTTTACAGAACCGAGAGATAGCTATCCTGATAGGTGACAAATTTGGGACTTTTCAAGGAGATCAAACCTCATAACCGATTTAAGGACTATGGAAGGTGTTACGGTATTGGGTATGGCTATGATTAATAAGGCAGTGGTCTATAGGGTATGTACACGACAGGGGGTAATTGTAAGAAAATGTAGGGTTAGTATGGTCAGTGATATGGGTAATTGTGAGCGCACATTTGGGTTAGTATGGTTACTAATCCTAGACTATAAATGTAAGAGGGCAAGACAGTTGCATCAACGAAGAATACTTTTCAAATTCCTAACTCTCTCTCTCTCTCTCTCTTCTCTGTCTCTGTGCTCGTCTTCTTCCCCATCCCCTGTTCTTCTAATCTACTATTCTCTCCCCCTGGATTTCTTCTCTTCTCGAATCTCTTTACACGGGATCGTATCATTGGTCTGACCTGCCAGATCTGACATGGCAGAAGCAACAGCAAGGAACCATCCCTGGATTTTCCCCTCTTCACCGATGGCAATCCAAGCTAATGGATCACCACGGCCAAATGTTTCTTCAACTATTACGGCACCACGAGGAGTTCCGTCTCTTGATTTCTTGGTTTCACATGGATGGCGAGGCTCTGCAATGGTTTCATGAGATGAATCACAGAACCCCGTTCACAACCTAGTTGAGTTTTACAGAGGCATTGGAAGCTCGATTTGGCGACTCAGAGTATGAGATGGAGCAATCTAAAGCAGAACCAAAGGTAGTACTATTCTCGGTTGGGGATAACGCAAATTCATTGGCAGAAGAGATTGTACAACCAAATGCTCAAATCAATGAAGTTTCCCTAGTTTCAGATGTGAGCAACGATGGTTCATGCAGTGTAGTCATGGTGGCTCAAATAGAACTATTAGAGGACAGATTGACACCACAATCAAGGGATGGATGTAATGGTTGGAAACGTCTTGAGCTTAGTTGAGAAATAACAATAAAAATCCCCTCAAAGGACACCAAATATCCTTGCACAAACATCACTATGAAGAGATTGACATTAAAGAGCCGTGGGATGGTGTTGCAGAATCCTAAATCCAACTCAAGCATTGCCGAAATATTTACTCCAAGGCGTGTTGATTTTGTGCCTGCGATCGTCACTGGGAAGGGGTTGACAATAGGAAGCTTGCATCGAGGACCTACCACAACTGATCTCCAAGGGATGTAAAGGGATCGATGCTAGGGAGTTGGAACCAAGGGTGTGACAAGGTGGAATTTTGAATGAAATTTTGAATGGTCACTGGTGTTTGTAGGAGCAACAGCAAGGGTACTCTGTGGATACTCAGATGGCCACGAGCGGCGGCAAAGGCTCCTTGGCCGGGGTTGGGTAACTCAGAGGGGAGAGGCAAGCGAAAATGGCAGCGGCTCCAAATTGGCTCCAACAGTGCGGTGAGGATTTTACAAGCAGCGACAACAATTCAAAGGGCAGCGATTAGGGTTTTCCAGAAACAGAATGAAGTTGTCAGAGAAGAGACTGTCCAAGTCATTGATGGATCGGCAGTTCAGGTTCAAGCACATGAGATTGGGTTGATTGCATTTCCACCCTTGGGGTGGACAATGTGTCCAGCTCCACCTTTTAGAACCAAGAGATGGGCCTCAAGGGGGCTAGTTAAAGCCCACCTCTTCAAGGGACGGCTTCAAGTCCATTCAACAAGGCATCAGTCTTGGACCCAAGGGCCCAACTCAATGAACACTTCTTTGAATTGGAAGGAAGAGGCCCAGAGCCCACTCAATTATTCCTCTAAGCATACTGAGAAGAGGTATTTGCGGAACTAAATCCATTTATTCTTCTCATTCCCTAATTGTCTTGAACAAGACTGTTCAATCGAATATAATGGAGCCACAAGGGGTGACGGTGACATAGCTTATATCTACCGAAGACATCTGCAACATTTACTTTTTGATGGCGACCTCTGGATATCGGCAAATTCATTACCACTAGTGAGCTGCCACGGAAAACTTGAAGTCGGTTTGGGAACATGGGTGGATTTGATAGGGAATCTTGATGGTAGAAATGTTGGGAAGAATGCAATGTTTGTGTGGAAGGTTTTGAAGGTCATTGGGAACCTGGACGAACTAAAGAGACAGATCGAGACTGTTGCATTAAGTGTTGCGAAGGGTGTTCGATTTCAATCGTACTTTCTATGGACAATTGCTATAGCTAGGATTTTATCGGCTTTAGTGATGCAGGTTTTTGTCACGGGGGCACATACTTTTGGATTTTCTACGGCCATTTTAACTCCATTTGGGAAAGTCCTCATTTGGGGAAGGAAGGCAGAGGAAGTAATTGTAAGGGTAACCTCTCTTGAGCTCAGGAATGTTTTGACCGATCATAGTTTTTTTAATGCCCTAGGTAGCAACTATGCAGATGTTGAAGTTAAATTCGGGTTGTAGGCTCAGCTTATGGATAATGTTTCACAGACTTTACCAACGTTCTTGAGGGTGACAAAAGTGATGGACCAGATAAGTTTTATGGGTTAAAGGAAGGGGAGGTTGTCAACATAGGTGAAGTAGTGTTTGGTGTCAATTTTAACTTCTTGAGTTCTCATTTCATATCAAAGGATTTGGATAGCTTTGAGGATGATGGTCATGGTGAAGGCAACAAGCAATTGGTGAAGAATTGCCTTAGCATCTACTCCTGACATGGGTGAATTGTTTCCAAATTTCAAGAAATTAGAACCTAAGGGGTTATCCAAGAGAATGGAGGGTTTGTTTCAAATTCTTAGAGTTAAATGGGAGAATATCACTAGTGACCGAAGAGTGAGAGTTGTTGGACCGATGGATTTGGAAGGCACCACTCAAGGGTTGTCACTGAGCGGTCTGGATGGCTTAATGGTTCTCCTACGATTACTAGAGGCAGACCAGGAGGACTGATTGCAAGTACTCATATACTGGAGGCCATTACCAAGGCTACAACCTTTCTGATGTTTCTTAATAAGGTTTGCATGCTCACAGTTTTGAGGAGTTGTTTGCTTTATCCACCAATGACGTTCAAAGACAGTATATTCTACAATGCATTGGACAGGTGTTGCCCCTGAACATTGAGGACAAGGTTCTCATAAGGGGTCGGCAATGTTACGGTACTGGCTATGGCTATGATTAACAAGGCAGTGGTCTATAGGTATGTACATGACAGGGGTAATTGTAAGAAAATGTAGGGTTAGTATGGTCAGTGATATGGGAAACTGTGAGGGCATGTTTGGGTTAGTATGGTTACTAATCCTAGACTATAAATGTAAGAGGGCAAGACAGTTGCATCAACGAATAATACTTTTCTAATTCCTAACTCTCTCTCTCTCTTCTTTGTCTATGTGCTCTTCTTCTTCTAATCTACTGTTCTTTCTGTGAAATCCAACCCTATCCTAACCCTGACCCTGACCCAGATCCGTTGGTGTTTGTAGGTCCGAAGACCCGGAGTAGTGGAAGAAGAGACTCTTGGGCCCTCTTAATTGAAGATTCGGTGTATGACTCAGAGCCTATGGATATTGACAGTGATGCCCCTTACTTGGATACATTGTCAGTGTTCAGTGAGAAACTGCACCTAGAAGGGGAGGAGCGTAGTTGAAGTACGTGATGCACTTCCGATCTCATTCTGAAGGTATTTATCTAATCTAGACTTGTTGATTGATTTGTAGGAGAAAACCCAACTCAATTTGGATTAGTCTGGCCTTCCAATTCCCTGTCTGAAGTTGTTGTTCAGGCTTGGTCGACTGACCAGTCAGCAGATTAATAAATTCGAAAATCACAAAATTCTCTATTATTTTAAGCCTACTTTATGGGAACTCGTGAATAGAAGCTTAACCTAATCATTGGCACTCCAGAGAACGAGGAGTGAGCTTCCCTAGGTCATTCCTTGAAGTTGGTGAAGGATCTTGGTCTCAATCATTGCTTTCCATCTCCATTGCTTCCTCAATGTATGATTTCTCTCTCTTTCTCTATTCTACTCATTCCTCTACTCTTTCTTGCTATTGAGACCATGGCTAAAGTGTTGCAACCTTGCAAACACTTTGTCATGTGTTTCCCCTTTCATTTCCATTGTTTTTCTTTCATTCTTGCTATGCTATGCTTCCAATACAATCAATAGCATTGCATTTCTATGATTCTTGTCATTCCAACTGGTCTTATTGATCTAAACTGATGTGTAGATGTATGCTAGGTCTGATTTTCTGGTGGTTTATGTTTCTCGTTTAGTTCTTATCACTTCCTTAGCTGATTCCCCATCATTCCTTGCAATTGCAACAAATTCCATTTCAATTCTTGATGTTTAGCATATAGAACATAGGGTTTCAATTTGGGTATTCCTAATTGGACCATTGGATCATGATAATATTCATTATATAGTATTCTTATACTGCTATGATCGATCCCTCCAAGTTTCGGATCAATCCGAGCCCCGGAAGATCAGTTTCGGGCCCAAATTCACTATGTTGCCCGTTACTGTTTATCTTGGTCAACTGAGTTAGTTGACCAGTCAATCAACCAAATGAAGACAACAACTCAACACTTGCTCGTTTCACTCCGTTTGATCTCCGATTTGATTGTTTCCTTCTCTAATGTTCCATATATGTTGTCTAGAGTTCAAGCACTAAGTTGGGGACTATTCTAAGGGGTACTTGCTATATTTTCCGATTTGATTAAGGTAAGGACGGTTATACCCATATGACATGGACTATGTGTTTATTCAATGATGATTGACAACTTGATATGCTTAGCTTATCAATTTTATTTAGACATCATATGATTACTGTAGCTGTCTTTTAATAGTAGTAACATGTTTAATTACTCTTGTATATGATGTCTATTTAATTATTGTTATTTACATATACACTTGAACCATGCGATGTTATGATGTGACTTTCAATATGATGATGTATCATGTATGTGTGATATGATGAACTGAGAATGTGATTGGATAAGTATAATTTGGGATTGTGGAATGTCCTACTGACATTTCTGTCCTTGGACATTGGAGGGAATAGTATGGGATGTTCTCCGAAGGTGTCCATCGACGCTTTCCCGAATTATTAGATGACATACATAGGACTTGTTTAGATGTATGGCTAGGATGTCCTTGTCATATCAGACCCGAATCGGAAGGGTATTGAGACCGAACGACGCATGGTAGTTGTCACACCCCGCCCGCCAGGCCCGGTTACCCGCCTGACGACCCGTGGGTGCGAACCGTCACAGGATCCATGGTTTTAGTCTATCAATAATAATAAATACAAATACCTGTAATCAAGAGCAAGAATAGCGCAATAATTAAAAAAGGTTACAGGAGTCCAAATACTCCAATAAATATCCAAGAAATAATCAAAGGAAAGAATCAAGAATCAAATGTAATATCGAGTTCAGCGGAAGCAAAAAGAATAACTAAATAATCTTCATCTTCATGAGGCTTCATGCTCTGCAAGTCCATGTACCACTGTCTGTCTCACATCAGCTTCAAACGAGAAGGCTCTTTCATACGAATCATCTCCAACTTCCGACATTGTGCAACCATCTGTACAGTTTATATAATACATACAATGAAAGGAATGAGTTCCAACGAACTCAGTAAGGAACAAGCAATTCTCATATATATGTCAATACAATCCACGAATGCACATATGAAATGATATGGATGATATGCGAAATATGAATGCTACTAAGATCTAACTATGCAAGTCTCTAATGGCCGACATGCTTTAAGATATACACCAGCCCTCCTCTCGGGTAAGTCTCATCACTCGATCCGGCAAGGACCGGTTACCTCTGTAGGGATCCCGGGCAAAGGGGTAAGTCCACACCGGCTCTCAAAACCGTGGTCAGGGGTTAAGTCAACACTCTCTCACCACGACCGTTGGCAATGAGTACCGGCGCATGTCGGGGTTTCTAATCCAATGCAAGGTCATAATGGTAACATACTATATGAAGTCCAGATACTTCCCCTGTGGCACCAACCAACTCGGTTCAAAGTATCCTTCGCAACCTAGGAGAGAGAATCCTCACGGACCGGATACCTCTCGTTGGACTCCACTCCTTAACCCTATGGTCATCCACATATTATTGGGGCGGATGCTCTCATGACTCCTCGCGACACCCGGTCCGCTCCTTGACGTCCATGAGCCCAACCCTAACATATGCAACCCTACCATTACATGACCAACAAGTGGACCACCGAGTCTCCGCACGGACTGGTTACCGCTGTTGGATGAAACATAGTCACGTCACCATTGTCACGGGTCACCCGGCTTCAATTCCCCTGCCGAAAGGGTAATAGCATGTGGGGTACCTAGCCATGCAATTCTAGACTCCCTAAGTATGTCATCAAGTAATCATGATAGTGCTGGAGACATCAGCAGGCATGTGTCCCATTCCACAAACCTTCCCGATATCCCAAGCCAAGATATCCCAATGGAATACCCCTTCCATCACAATCACACTACAACACTCTTTATCATATCATGAACAGCTTGTGCAATATCATAAAAGATGAAGTACATCAATGAATACCACAAACAGCAAGTGTACAATAAGATTCACATACTTTATACAATTACAGCAAGTTACATGATCAAAGAATAGTAAATAGAACAATAGAATCATCATGTATATGTAATTGCATATAAATAAGAATGCATGTCCTTACCTGTAATTTAGTAGAAGTCCTCTAACTTGCAATCCAAAAACTATTATAAGACTTTTATTTGAAACAGAGAACACCTAGGCATAGGGTTACAAGAATGTATAAGAGTCAAGAGTCAAAACAATTCAAAAATCAAACCTACACAGCTTATCGGAAACCAGCGTTGCTTGTGTGGCGGTTGCTTGCTTAAGCGACCTCCACAAGCGACCGCCCCTGTTTCAGACAGTTTCCAACTCCGAAAATCAGACTTTTTATCATCCGATTTCAATCCGTTTTGGGATGATCTTAGCCGAAATTCAAGCTTAATAAGTCTAGAACAAGGGGGTAACAAGAAACCCTAAAATTAACAAAGATTTATTACCCAAATCATTCCCCTTGATGGGATCCATCCATTAAACAAATGCGGGGATTCGTTTTCCGGACAGGATCTCATCAAGAACATTGAAAAGGGAGATACAACAAATCAATTGGGTAACCACTAACAAAAAGGGGATGGGTTCATATCAATCAGAGGTTAAAAAGAAGAGAATTGCAGATGGAGATTCATTACCTTAATCAGAATCACCAAGAATAAAAGAGAAAAGGTTTCATATCATTAACAGCACTTCAGACCTGAATCCCGCACGATTCCACTGCCGCCTAATCGCCCAAAATAGCAATCCCGAACATAATAATGCGTTAATAGGGCGAGGGATGCTATTTATAACGAACAGGGGGCAAAATATGGCATTTTCCCACAAGCAGAACCGGGCGGTCGCTTAAGGCGGTCGCTTGGTTTAATCAACCGCCACTAGTAACCGCCCCCAAGTATATTGCTATACAAGGGTGCTTTGCTCATGGGGTTGAAGACCAAGTACAACCAAACCCAAATGAAGACATGGGGGAGATCATAGTCCGAAAAATCAATCATAATAGGTTTGTAACAAAGAGGTTAGGGTTTCATCATAACATATGGCTCATGAAAAGGTTATGATCACGGAAAGAGAGGGAATGATTGTTATCAAGAAAATAACAAGAAATCATAGGAAATCTAGTTTATGTTAACAGAAACATTACCCATGAGGTTTCCCTCACATGGAAGGTTACAAAAGGTTTCCAGAAAGATCATTCAAGGGTTAGGGTTAAGGTTTCAAGAATCTATTAGCTAGGGTTAAGATCATGATGATGATCATAGATCTCAAAGAATAGAATGAGATCATGGAATAGATGGTTGCAAGAATGCATCATCTTCTTCCTGATCTCAAAAAGAACAAGAACGAAGAAAGAATAATTAGAAATCCTAATTAGGTTAAACATGGATCATGAAGAAAATATAGTGATCAAGTTTAGGTTAACACAAATATCACCCAAGGGAAAGAGAAACAAAGAATGCACAATCTGAAAAAGTGTTGGGAAGTTTCCAACAAATAAAAGAACAATAGGGTTTCATATATGGTTACCTCTCATAAGAGTTGGTTACCTCTCATGAGAGCTACCCATAATTAATTCTCACAAAAACAACCTAAGATAGATAAAGGAACATCTCATTAGTATTTCAGAATAAAGAATGGAATTAGAAAGGGTCTACTAATGAGAGAAAATAAGGTTCTCAATTAAAGTGAAGGGAAACAAATTCAAATCATACAATTAGGGATTTACTAACAAGAATCCGTGTATCCCACGAAAAGACTAAGAAGAATAAAGATTCACCCTTAGGGCAAGGAATTTACAATCAAGAAAGGTTTTGGGGAGGGTCCAATGAATTAATAGAAAATAAAAGGGTTACCAATTGTTCCAAAGAAAAACAAGGATCAACTCCTCAATCATGAGGACACAAGGGAAGGTCATGGTAATAATATGAGACATTCCCCACAATAATAAAGATAGGTAGGAAATTAGGGAAAGTATCATTAAGAGCTTTGGTGGAATCAAATTCAAGGATCATCGCCATATGGCTTCAAGATCATAGAGTGAATTGGGGGATTCACTCTAGGGTTAAAAGAATTAAAGAAGAGGTCATTACGTGTAATACCTTTCTCAAAATCAGAATATCAGAAGTAGAGAAGAAAGAATGAATTAAAGAAGAAGCGAATTGAATACCAACCTTTTAGAAGAGAAAACGATGAAGAAATTAGAACAGATGCTTGAGGATCTTTCTTGGCTTCGAAGGAGAGGTTCTAGGGATCTTCCCACGTTCTCCAAGGCTTAGAAACATAGTGGGAGTGAAAAACATAGAGTTCCCCCCTTTTAAATAGCACAAAGAGTTCAAGAGTTACTAGGGTTTCACCAAACTGACCAAACTGACCCTGTTGGTTGATTGGTTGCCAAAGAGGAAGTTCAAAGGTCGATCCCACACTATCTAGAGGTTTAGAAACATGGTGGGAATAGTTTACCACGAAATTAAAAGAAATAAAGCTTTTGAAAACCTTCAAAACAGATATTTACCAAAATGCCACTGCCTGGACAGGTTATTCAAAACAAAGGATTTAATGGGCCAAACTTCAATATTTTTGGATGGGCTTCTTTCAATACATCGTACTACTTACCTAGTATGGAGGGAAGTCTTCAAACCAGGTCCAACTAAGCTTTAGGTCCATCAACCAAGTTCTTCTTCACAAATAAATAGTTCAACACCAAATCAATTAAGCTTTCCATAAGGAAACACCATCATCAATATCCATGGGTTTTGGGTCAAACACCATATCCTCTACTGAGATGGCCCACAAGGACATCTTCCTAAGATTTTCAAAGATAGTAAAACTGAAATCACGGTCAAACTTCAAAGTCAACATTAAACAAAACCCGACTTCACCCAAAACAGATCGGGTCTCCGGGCTAGATTTGGGCTGGGTGTCACAGTAGTAGTATGGTTTGATGGGCGCTCAAGACCGGTAACCAACCCGTAAGAGGACATAGATCATATTACAGATACCCGAAAGGGGCCATTGTTGGTAGGGTTGCAAATAGTCAGACTTGGGCTCACAGGTGCTTGAAGATTGGTGAGTCATATCCGTGAGAGGACATGAGAGCTTCCCGTCTACTATTTGTGGATGACCAATGGGGTTGATGAGTCCGGTGAGTAATATCCGTGACTCTAGTGTGAAGGATACCTGTCACATCCACCCAGCCAGTACCCCATTTGGAATACCCAGGATGTGATCCACAATCCAAGGATCAATGATCTGAGGTCCATGCCTCCCACATACACGGTAACACAATCATGAACAGTAATAATCAATGGTAAAAACAGCTAATACTAAGTATCATGAATAAGACAAGATTAACTAAATCAGAGTGTGGAATATAGATAATAATAAAGTGTGATCAAAATCTTAAAGGGTGAGAAGGTGTGGTAGCCATCCTCTCAGAGCAGCGGAAAAGAAGTAAATCAAGTTAGTTACATATCCAAGTGTCACCAGAATAATTCAAAGACAAGTTAATTACAATATCCAAGGTTCCACAAATACACCAGGGGAATGGGGCACTATGCTAGGGTTTCTTCTATACTAATGGTAGTCTCCTCAACAGTACGGATGAAGTAAACCCAACGCTGCGCGCCCGCACAACTGTGGGGCTAACCCTGGTGCGGATAGTAATCCTCCTCGGCTCCAATATACGGATCCTCACCGACGCCACTACCCGGAGGGTAGTATGTGGAATCATAGTTCGCCTAATAGGAGGTGCCATCGTAATCTTCAAGCACTGGAATGTAATCTAAAACATTTGCACAAAAAGGAATGAGTTCGAAGAACTCAGCAAGGAAGTTATTCCATAATTAGAAATCATACACATTCAGAACATATAATAATGCAATGTGATATGGAACATATGATGCAGATATGAGCCTAACTCTATGAATGCTGGTCTCTAGGGTAGACATGCTTTAAGTCATAGCACCGTACTTCTCTCGGGTCGTCAGTCACTCTCCCATTTCCATATCTTGGGAATGCCCGGGAAGATCGGTAAAGTCATCAAAAAGCCGTGGTAAGGGGATCGGTCACCACTCTCTCACATCACCATTTGGTCAAGTATGCGCGCATGTCACAAGAAAGCCTAGCCCAATGCAAGTCATCTACTCAGTCGATCAAGTCAGATTCAGATACGTCCATTCCTCGCCCCCGGCGATCCTTTCCGGTATCCTTCACACTAGAGTCAGCGAAATCCCGGATTTCGGACTCATCAACCCTATTGGTCATCCACATATAGTAAACGGGAAGCTCTCACGTCCTCTCACGGATTGGTTACCGGTCTTGAGCGCCCGTGAGCCCAAGTCTATCCATATGCAACTCTACCAATAAATGGCCCCTTTCAGGTATCCGTAGCATGGTTTATGTCCCCTACTGGATTGGCTACTGGCCTAGAGCGCCCATCCAACCATACACTACCACGGGTTGTTCGGTCTCAATGCCCTTCCGATTCGGGTCTGACACGACAAGGATGAACCTAGCCACACAACTAGACAATCCTATGTATGTCATCCAATAACTCGGGAAAGTGTCGATAGGCACCATCGGAGAACATCCCATACTATTCCCTCCGATGCCCAAAGACAGAAGTGTCAGTAGGTTACCCCCAAATCCCAAGTCATACGTAAGCAACCACACATCCAATCTCATCATTTCTCATGCATCCAATGCATATTCATAATAGTAATCAAATCATGATATTGAAACGAATCATTATAAACATAAGCAAATCAAAATGATAAAGTAACACAACAAAAGTATAAAGATTTAAATGCTACTGTTCTAACACATATGTAACAGTCTCATAATGATTGAAAGGAAATTTAGGGATTTCATTCTTTAAATAAAGCACAGTTCAATATTTGATGACTTATATGTTTATGGATATAACCATCCTTACCTTGGATGAGTTGATGATGAATTGAGAATACCAAGAATAGTCCAATAGAATTGTTAAGGCCCTAAACAAACATCAATAATAAGTTAGAAAAGAAGTCGGGAAGATCGGATGTCATTTGGGTCAAAACTGACCAAGGTTGCTGTCAGCAACAACTTTGGTCGATGGTCTTGGTCGATGGTATCGACCAAAAGGATCGACCAAAAGGATCGACCAAAATTGTCCTCGGGGCAGAATAGTGGATTTTGGGGATTTTGGTCCGAAATGAGTCTTCCGGTGTTCGGATCAATCTGAAACTTGGAGGCATACTTAACAACAGTAGTAGGACACTATAAATCAAGGAATTAACCCAATCCAATGGTCTAATTAAAAGCCCCAATTTGAGCTATCAAGTTCAAGTGATAAACATCATGGCATGAGTTGGAATTGATTGCATTGATGAGGAATAGCATGCAATAGTTAGAGGAACTAATAGAAATTCGATTGGAATCATATGGCAATGTTAAACATGAACATAATACACTCTATAGCTCAGTTTGATATCAAATGGTATGATGTTAATAGGTAAATCATGGAATACATATGCTAGGCATGAGATATAAGCATAGCATCAATGAATGGCTAAGGGAATCATGGATTGAGCATGAGTAGGCACTTGGAGTGGTGGTTGCAAGGTTGCAGCACCATTCCAAATGTCTCATCAGCAAGATGACAATAGAAAAGAGTAGAAAATGGTAGGGTAGAGAGTGGAATGAGGAGTCATACCTTAGTGTGGAAGATGAAGACAAGAATCAATGATAAACTAAGTGTCTTTGATGAGATACCCTTCACACTAACCAAGGAGCTGCTTTGGGAAGCTCTCCCACGTTCCCAGGTGAGAAAAATGATTGCAAAAGGCTCAAGGCTCGAGGTCATATTAAATAGAAAAGGAATATTCCATGGAATCATTAACTTGGCAGATTGGGATATTTTGGTCGATGGTCCTTGGTCGATGGTATCGACCAAAAGGATCGACCAAAATATTTTCAGCAGAAAACTCAGGTTTAGAACAGCAACTTCAAGTAGGGATTTGAAAGGCTATACAAGGTCAAATTGAGTGAGGTTTTCTTCCACAATTCAATCAAGAAGTCTAGTTTCGGGGAATACCTTCGGATTGTGCACAGGAGGTCATTTGGTACATCAACCATATTAATCTTCTCCGATGCGCAGACTTTCCTTAAACACTGACAATGCATTTAAGCAAGGGGTATCATTGTCAATGTCCATGGGCTCGGTCTCCGAATCATGATCATCAATCAGAATGGTCCATAAATCTCTTCTTCCACCGCTTCGGGTCTTCGGACCTGAATACAACAGTGGATCCGGGTCAGGGTCAAGATTAGAATAGGACTGGATATTACAATACCGGAAAGGATCGCCCCGGGCAAGGAATGGACATATCTGGATCTGACATGATATGACTGAGTAGATGACTTGCATTGGGCTAGGCTTTACCGTGACATGCGCCAATACTTATACCAATGGTGATGTGAAAGAGCGGTGACCGAAATCCCAGCCATGGAATTGTCCGAGAGGGATGCAGAACCCAAGTCCCAACAGAGAACCCAAGATACCTGGATGGTTGAGGGAATAGTGATTCGAGACCTACCCAAGGAAGTATGGTGCTATGACTTAAAGCATGTCTACCCTAGAGACTAGCATATGTAGAGTTAGAATCATATCTACATCATCTGTCTCATATCATTCGCATCATGTTATGACTTGTATCATATGGTTTATGTATTATGGATTAACTGCCTTGCTGAGTTACTTTGAATTCATTCCTTTTTGTGGAATTGTTTTGTTAGATTATTCTACAGGTTTTGAGGAGACCGATGGCACGTCCTTTGAAGCACCCTATGATGAGCCATACTACCTTCAAGGTAGTGGCTACTATGAAGATTATTGTGAGGGTACCAAAGAGGACTATGCTACACACCAGGATTAGCCCGACACTGGTGCTGAAGCAGCTGTGCTGGACTTCGGATATCTATAGTTATGAGGATCTACTTTATGTGACTGAGGAAACATTTGTTTAATGTTACATTTTGAATTCTTATTAAGACCGGATTTGTAATTTAACTTTCTTGATATACTCTTTAGGAGTTGGTTTTGTTACCTTAACTTGAATGATCTACTTTCCGCTGCCATTGAGGAAGTGACTTCCGATCACTCTCTCTCTCTCTCTCTCTCTCTTGAATTATCTTTATACACTTGGTATCATCTTTATTCCGCACTCTGATTATTTGTTTTATCTTATTCATGATTCTTTATTATATGCTTTTACCTTGATTATTATTGTTCATGATTGTGTTATCGCGTATGTGGGAGGTATGATTGCTCGATACTTGATCTTCAGGACTGTGGATCACATACCCGAGTATGCCCGATGGGGTACCGGTTGAGTGGATGTGACACTCTCCCCCTTGATTTCTTTGCTTCCCTAATCTCTTTACACGGGATCATATCAGGAGGCCTATAGAAATCAAGGTAACTCGGTCTCTCCAATCACTAATTAAGCCTCGGTCTTCGTATGTTCAGACCAAGGCATGGTGAGATCTAGGTTGATTTGCAGTACAGTAAATTACCCCTAGGTTGCTATTTTTGTGGGGTATTTTGGACATGAATCACGATTTTTCAATGGCATTTGCATTTGGAAAGTAGGGGGCTTCCAATTTATGAAGGAATTAATGATACAGAGTGTAGTGATATGTGCGGCACCATGTTTGGGAATTGGATTAAAACTGGAAGCACATCAACCCGTCCAGCAAGAGAAGTAACCTAGAAACTTCTTGTGAAACAACATTGATTGAGTATAATTCGTTGATGCCTCTAGTAAGTATTCATGAACCAGTGATTTTTCCCTCTCATTTGTTTGTGTTGTGATTATTGTAGCCAAAGGTTTAACATCGACTACAATACCAATGACATTTGAAAATTAAAAGAGAAATAAATGACAATTGTTAGTAAATTTATTTAGTAGCTAAATAATTAAAGAATATTTCAAATTTCAAATAAAGCATAAATACTTATTAAACACTTGTTTCTCTTTGATATCAATTTTGGTATTTAAAATCAGCAAGTTCAATGAAGTTGTAAATATTTAGCTTACTGTCCTTATCTTACTCATGAACTTCTTGTATAACTGAAGTATTTGGTTAAGAAGATTTTATATAGTTTATTGACATTACTAAAAGTTGTACTTATCGATTTTACCATTCCAGAACTTATAAAATATGATTTTCTAAGGATCAAACTTATCAACAATATCATTAAACATGACTGCTTGAATTTTGGTACTCTAGAAAACGAAAAATAAATATTTAATTATTTGAGTAAACGTTTGATCATAAAAAATAATTTTGTTTTTTAACTATTACGTCTCTCATCATCAATCAAAGTTAGCTTTTGTACTTTTTCAGACCCTCAATTGTTTTGATAATGTTTAGTGAAACTTTTGTACAGTAATACAACCTTTATTTTCCAGTTAGTCTTATAACTTGTCAAATGATTTATTTTAACAATGTATATCATATTTCCTACAAAAAAAAAAATTAGTAAATAAAAAATTAGGGTAAATATCACTTACCTCCCCTCTTAGTTGGACAAATAGCACTTACACCCCCTCTTAGTTGGATAATATCACTTACCTCCCCTCTTACCTAGCAAATATATCAAACACCTCCCCTCTGTTAACTTTTTCTCGTTAAATTTAACTTTTACCATTAAATATTTTTCTAAAACCCAAAACTACCCTTGGCTAAAAAAAAAATTTTATTATTTTAAACTTTAAATTACCATAATCACCTAAGCAATTAAAATATTAAATTACCCTCAATTAAAATAATTGTTAAAACCAATACACCATACTTAAAATCCAAATTATCTTTAATTATTAAAAGTCCAACATACCCTTTTTTTTTTTTAAATTATCAAACAATAAAAAACCCAAAATAGTAGTACAGGTTTAATTTTATCAACATACCCTCTCTTTTTTAATTGCATTTTTTATTTTACTTGATTGTAATACGTTTTTTTTTTTTAATGGTTTGATAAGAAAATTAAAAAAAAAAAAAGGGTATGTTGGGCTTTTAATAATTAAAGATAATTTAGGTTCTCACTATGGTGTTTTGGTTTTTAATAATTATTTTAATTGAGGGTAATTTAGTAGTTTAACTGTTTGGGTGATTACGGTAATTTAGGGTTTAAAATAAATAAATAAAATTTTAGCCAAGGGTAGTTTGTGGTGTTAGAAAAATATTTAAGGGGAAAAGTTAATTTTAACCGAGAAAGTTAACAGAGGGGAGGTGTTTGATATATTTGCTAGGTAAGAGGGGAGGTAAGTGATATTATCCAACTAAGAGGGGGTCTAAGTGCTGTTTGTCCAGCTAAGAGGGGAGGTAAGTGATATTTTCCCATAAAATTATTATTATTTTAATTTAAAAAGCATTAAAAAAAAAAAACCAAAACAAATTAATGATACAAATACATCATTATTGTTCATCTATTATACCCTCACAAGGGTTCCCCTATTACCTCAGATCTGTCAGTCAGACTAATATCCTAATTCACATTCTTGATCTACTTCATTTATTAAGAACTATACTCTCAAAAGGATTCTAGTGCATGAATTATTTATTCAATTGAAATTTCAGGTTGTTAGAAACTTCGAATTGTTTACGTTGAGTTATATGGTTTTCTATCATACCTGATCAGTCATCAAGCTGAACTCTTGTTGCAATCTAATCTTCTGTTGATTTCTCTTGTTTGAGTCTACCACTGCATAGTAAAAAAAATAAAAATAAAAAAAAAGAACAAGAATTCTAGAAGAATATAAGAATGACCAAAAATCAATTTTTGACCAAATATAAATTAAAGATTGGTATTAATTATGAGAGTCGAACTGCACTCAAATGCTCTACTTTTGAATTGATATCGACAACAATGAGTAGGCCAAAATTATCCAGTTATACTCCAGCCAAGCCAACTAAATCTAGAATATAAATAGAAGCCAAACGTCAAACTCCACAGCATTAGGTGGATATCCACATTCCTATTGGTTGTTGGAATTGAAGAAGTAGGAATCAACAGTGACTACTATAGATTAAACAATTCTTGATCTACTTCATTGGGCAACACAAATGCAGCTTCTCGGATTAAGGGTGCGGTAATCCCAAATTATTTCGGGGTAAAATTAATTTTGGTATTTGATAGATCCTCCCAAGATGGAAGAAAACCAATTCCACCAACCAAAGTAGGATAGAAGTGAACCTCCAAGAAGAAAAAACATTGTAGGGTTTGAAGAAAGCTAATATCATAGCATAAAAAATACACAAAATCCACATAAATACTACGATCCCAATAAGCTAGACATAAATAAATACATCCACTTAAGCATAGACCAAGTAACAAAGATAAGAAAAAGAAAAGGAAAAGAAGAAGGTACTATAACAAGGATTAACAAATTTTGAGAAGACACAAATAATAGAGAAAAGATTTGAGTAGTATAAAAGGGGAAAGAAGTATGAATTCATACTTTAAATTAAGGGTGCGGTAGTCCCAAAGTAATTTTGGGGTAAAATTGGGCTTTTGGCACCAAGAACAAACCACCACCGTTTGAACGACAAGTAATGTGATTGTCCAGCTACTACGGCCAACAGTTCGATACGTTACTCAGTCAAAAAGGAGGAGCAGAGGGAGGAGAAGGGAATGAAAGGCCGGGAAAAATGGGCTAGAATCCCATTTCCCGTCCAAGTTAAAGCACATCTGCAAGTAAGTTTCTACAGGAATCTTGTAATTCATCTATCATTCTTAGTTTTCTGCTTAAAGCTTTCGTTAGATCAGTTTTTTAATAAATGAAGTAGATCATTTAGTTTATTAAAAAGCTTTTGTCGATCGAGTGATCCGGAATGGAGTGATCGTGGATACTAAAAGTATATAAAACAAAACAAAATTTTAGAGAAAACAAGAACAACTAAGATTAACTCAATTTCAACATGGAAGCCACAAATTACATGAATTAGTAAACTGAACAAAAAGATTCATACTTTAACCCAAAAGTTGCTTTTGTCTTTAAAATTATTTTGTCTTCAAATTTATATAACACTCTTGTTTGAGTTCTAAACCTAGGACTCTATTTTTTTTCGGTTTTTCGATCTTTGTTGTTTCCTTATACATTATATTTTATTTCCTTAAATAAAATATTGTACGATTTTTTCTTTCTTTCTTTTATGGTAGTTCACATGCCAAAGCGGTAAAGTCCAATTTTAATTAACACTGCATAATCAGCATAAGTGCCATTTTCATGTAACTCCCCTAATTGTTTACAATTTTAGTAATAGTATATAAAATTGGAGACGTACAAAAAGGGAGGGGTACGTGATTATAGGTAGTTGTTTGTTTAGTTTAGCATTAAAATGTATGCACGTATATAGTATTTTAAAAAGATAATATTTTATTATGTCGATCAATAGTAGTTTAAATATTTTGTTAAAATTGCTTTTACTATTTTGAATGTGAAATTGAATAGTTCATTGTAGCCAAATTTAAGGTTCCGTTGTGTTCTTCGGCTATTAAAAAAAATAGTAGTTTAAATATTTTGTTAAGATTGCTTTTAAAAAAGAAGGGAACATGCGGTGGAGAAAGAACAATTGTAGTTTAAATATTTCATTAAGATTGCTTTTAAAAAAGGAGAGAAGTGCAGTCACATAACATTTCAATATATTTTTTTTTATTTTGATTTGATATTATTTTAACTAATGTAAGCTGTAATTGTATATAGTTACTTTTATTGCATAACATACTTAGAGCTATCCATTGCGCTATTTACTGAAGTGTTATGAATATGATTTAGTCGTTGGGAGTATAGATATTATATAGAGGATTCTGGATGATTTACTCTTGTTTTATGTTTCCTCGTCAGCAAAGGATCAAGTGCATGCCCCACACTATATAACCTCTTCATGTTTCATGGTTTTTTTGCTTTTGGGGATGCAAGTGGGGTAGTGGTTGAAAAATCTAGCACTTGCCTCTTGAGTTTGGAAATCTTAATCCCCCTCCCCCAAAAAAAAATGCAGCATGGGATCGAGTTCAGATATGTAGATGACAAAATTCAATGACACTATTAGTGATCCTTCTCTGTTGATTTGTCATCCAAATAAAAGGTCTTTTCCATTTGTTAACATATAGACCAAACTATTGTGTTTGGTTTTCTTTTACCATGGTTATCACTACAAAGGTACTAATTATCCATTTTTAAATACTTTGTTTTGGAACTTACTTCTGCAAGGTTTCAAGACTTGAACTGGTCTATGAATCTTTTTTATTTATAAACATATATGGCCTACATTGCCACTTCAGCAGATTTGATGCTATCTAACCCACCAGTTGGTGTCATAATCCCCTCAACTTCCCGATGATGGAATTGAGGAAGGTTTAACAACGTTGCTACAGGGTTTCCGGCATCGAAATGAATGGAATAGTGTTACCATCGAACCTTTCTCTTCTGAGAGAAGTACTTAAAGATTGTACACTGATGTCAACAGAGGAGAACAAGAGGAAACATTGGACAGCAAAGGCAATATTCCAATCCTTGAGGAGAGGTTAGTTCCATCATCTCCTCTACAGTTCGGTAACTCTAATTCGTCAACCATGGGATGATCAAGCTGTTAGTGTCACATGTTGGATCTGAAGATAATGTGAGATTGTTTAACACAACGACACAACAAGTAATTTCCTATTGTTTCTCAATTAATCTAGCATCTTACACTCTTCAACACTGTCGGAACATCATGATTAATCTCTTGCTTATCTAATTGTTAGGTTACCTTGTAATGGCTTGATAAATAGTCATTTCCTTATTAGAACAACAATCTAGTGTCTTATACTGTTCAAATTTTACATTAAAAAAATGAAACTTTTGACTAACTAATTGTCATGTTGGCTTGTGATGGGCTTGAATAGCAGTCTTTTTCTCATTAGATATAACTGAAAGTATTGCAAATATGGAGCGCATCCCAAAATTCGGATCAGAATTCACTTACCAAATCCCGTATCCTAAGTAATCTAGTAGTTTAGGTTTCAAAGTAATGAATTTTTACCATCAGAATTCACAAGCAGTTGGTGCATGCATGGAGTCCATACTCTCATTCTTTCCATATCAGCCATACTTGTCAAAAGTGCATGGGGTAGTGGTTGGGATGAATGTTAACTAATTTGCTTCTAGATGCATGAGTTCTTGACTAACTAATTTGACAAATATTTTCCTATAAAACAGAGGAATGAAATGTTCACAAGTTCTTAACTAGCCCAAACACCTGAGTAAACATTTAAACATATGACTATCAATCAAGTTTGGTAATAATTCATCTTACTGTGATTGATACTTCAACGATTCACCTATAATATTTCATTCTCACAGATAGAAGTTACGCTAACTTGTCCAAGTCAAAATAAAAACATTAATAATCAAAAATTTCTCTATGGAACAATACCAATTAAAAATACAAAACATCTAATCGTTTTTCACGGATATGTACTATGTCAATCAGATTTTAGAAGGGTCTTCGAGAGTTAGATAGATACAAGAATTTTACTAAGAAATTATAGTTTATCATTAAAAAATCAAAATACAAGAGTGTAAAATATTCTGACCTTTAATATAATTTTGGAGAAAAGAAGAATAATAAATGAGAGATGCACATAGGAA
The DNA here is from genome assembly GCF_041222555.1 of Hakea prostrata. NCBI lineage: Eukaryota > Viridiplantae > Streptophyta > Magnoliopsida > Proteales > Proteaceae > Hakea > Hakea prostrata. The sequence continues at coordinate 70,473 of NW_028291199.1, read as the reverse complement.
ACCATCTAAGTAACAATTTAGAATCTAGTAGATGTGCTTTTGAATCATAAAACGAAATACATTCAATAGATGTACCTCTAAATCATTGAAAATATTATTGAATTGCACAACTTATTGTGATTGGGACATCAACGATTCACCAATAATATTCCATTCTGAAAGTATGCTAACCTGTCCAAGCCGAAATAAAAACATTAGAATTCAGAAAATTCTTTGTGAAGCAATACCAATTAAAAAAATAGAACATCGAAACTGAGGAATTTGAGAGAGATCGAGAGAAACCCTTGTTCTGTATTCCCTTCGAGAGAAAAACCTTGTTTTGAAACTGAAGAAGTTGAGAGAGATTGAGAGGAATCCTTGTTCCGTCTTCCGTTCATGATAAGAAGTTGAGAGAACTTGCAGAGAAACATTTGCTCCGTCTTCTGTTATCTGAGGAAGTTGAGAGCGATTGAGAAAAAAGAAGCCGAGTGGCTTTGAATAGTTTAGGTTTCAATCTCGAAGAGTAAATAATTATTAAAAAAAAAAAAGAAAACTTCAAATTGCAGTTAATAAGGAAAGCTATTTGAGATTGAAAAAAAAATAATAAAGAAAATAAAAGAGAAAGACTAAGATCATGATTTGTAAAGAAGGTTGTTTGAGATTTTTTGGAAAAAAAAATGTTAAAATGTTTAATAGGAAAAGTGGTTTGAGATTGAAAATAAAAAAATAAAAATAAAATAAAAACGAAAGAAAGAAATATTATCTTTTACTCTTATTTCTATAAAAATAAAAAATAAAAACTTCTTTTTTAGTTTGAGATAGGCTTTGATTTATACATTTAAAATAAAAAAATAAAAAGAAAAGAGAAAAGAAGGTTTCTAGTTGTTGTTTACAAGGAAATAAATAATAAAGAAGAAAAAAAAAAAGGACTGAGATCATGGTTTTTAGGGAAACTTGTTTGAGATTTTTGAAAAAAAAAATGGTTTATAGAGAAGGTGGTTTAAGATTGGAATGTAGAATCTTAAATTAAACCCAGGATCAAACATGTCAAATCATCGAGAAAATGTTAAGTGCGGAAACTCACCTGAATCCATAAGATTTAGAAATGATTTGATTGGGATCATTGATCTGAATCCCTGAGATTGAATAATGATCGTTGATCTTCCAAGCCTTGAATGCAAGCCCTCCTTTTGAGAAGATATTTTGTTCTCTCTATTATCTCTCTAATGACAGGAGTTAAAGAGAAAACTTGCATTTGGCTTGGGGACGATGACCCCTTTATATGCTACTCAATATGAGTAGTTTCAATTACTAACTTAATCAATCATAAAGTTTAGTAATTAAATTCATTTCATAAGTATCATTAAATTGCATTTTGGTCTCTACACATAGGAGGCCACACTTTACGATGCTTTATAACTAAACTGATAACTTTAAACTTATATGTTATAAGATAGCATAAATATACATCAATTTAGTTAATATATTGTCCATAAATTAGATTTTACTCCAACAATCTCCCACTTGGGCAATATATTTAACTTTATAAATGAATATTATACCTTATGAACTCATGAATTTTTTATTTTTTTTTTTTGGCTATCAAAACATTATACATCTTAACAACCTTTCCTTTAATTATATAAATATGAGACCAATGCGATCTTCATCACTTATATGTCGTGATTAGACCCATCAATGATCACATATATCTATACAACTATGGTGAAGATCAAGTGTGGATGTGTAACATGGAAATATCATGTTATGTGATTTAACATGCCTATTTCCAACTGGTCCACCTAAAACCTTAGTGAGATCAAACCACACATAAATCAGAGTGAAAATAAACTGATACTTTACTACAGTAAGAAACTTCTAAAATAACCATAAAATGAAATAATACTAAAACATGTCTATAACAAAAGAAATCATCCAAAGTTACTCCCACTAAAATCGAACATCCTCAAGTGAAATCACACCCATACAAGCAATGTGCTCATGAAACACTTTGGGTGGCAATGCTTTAAGGCCTGTTTGGTTACATGAATCCAGAGATTTCAAATCTCTGGATTCATGAATCTGAGAATTATACCCGTTTGGTTGTAAAAATCTCTAGATTCATGAAATCTAGAGATTCACCTTTTTACACTAAAAACGTGAATCTGTAGATTTATGTAAGGGGTGAAATCCAGAGATTTCAAAAAAACTATACATTTGCACATTTACAAAAATCACGTTGATCAAATAGTTTTTTAGGATGAATCCACAGATTTCATTCCACAACCAAACATCAAATTTTATAAATTATAACTCCATAGATTTGAAATCTATAGATTTAAAATCTCTAGATATTTGAAATCTCCAGACTCATGTAACCAAACAGGCCCTTAGTAAGCGGATCCGCAATCATGGAGTTTGTACCGATATGTTCTATAGACACAAGTCCACTCTGAACTCTTTCTTAAAAAACTAGGAACTTGATGTCTATAAACTTTGACTTTGTCGAGTTCCTATTGTTGTTAAAATATAATACTGTTGATCTATTGTCATAAAATATCTTTAGCGGTCTTTCAATGCCATCTATAATGCGCAGCCTCGTGACAAAATTCCGCAGCCATACCCTGTGATTGGATGCTTCATAACAAGCTATAAATTCCGCTGCCATGGTGGAAGAGGCAATAAGAGACTGTTTAGCACTCTTCCAGGAGATAGCGCCTCCAGCGAGCAGGTAAATATAGCCTGAAGTGGATTTCATACTATCTTGGCATCCGGCAAAATTAGAGTCAGTATACCCAACGATCTTAATCTGATCCGACCTCCAATACATGAGCATATAGTCTTTTGTTCTCTGTAAATATCTCCTGACTCGCTTGGCTGCCTTCTAGTGATCCTTTCCAGGATTGCTTAAGTATCTGCCTAACATGCCAACAATATACACAACATCTGAACACGTACAAACCTGAGCATACACTAGACTCCATACTGCTGATGCATAAGGAATCTTCTGCATTTCTATTTTCTCAAAATCATTCTTGGGACACTGTTTGAGACTAAGTTTATCTCCCTTAGCAACAGGAATATTACCTGGTTTGCAGTCTTACATGCCAAACCTTCTAAGTACATTTTCAATATCTCTCTTTTGCGATAAACCAAGCACACCCCCAAGACGATCCCGGTGTATTTGTATACCTAACACAAAAGAGGCATCACCAAGATCTTTCATTTCAAAATTGTTTGATTGAAATCTCTTGGTTTCATGCAACATGCCTATATCATTGGTGGCAAGCAATATGTTATCCTCATACAAAACCAGGAAGATGTATTTACTCCCACTGAACTTATGGTATATGCATTCATCGACTATATTCATCTCAAACCCGTATGAGATGATTACCTGATGAAATTTAAAATACCATTGACGAGAAGCTTGCTTAATTCCATAAATGGATTTCTTTAACTTGCAAACCATCTTCTTTGCATCTCCATATACGAAATTTTCTGGTTGCACCATATAGATTGTCTCATCAATGTACCCATTGAGAAACACAGTCTTAACATCCATCTGATGAAGCTCAAGATCAAAGTGTGCCACAAGTGCCATTATTATTCCGAAAGAGTCCTTCGTTGAAACCGGAGAGAAAGTCTCTTTATAATCAATGCCTTCTATTTGTGTAAAGCCTTTAGCAACAAGACGTGCTTTGTACCTCTCCACATTGCCTCTCAAATCCCATTTGGTTTTAAATATCCATTTGCAACTAATGGGTTTCACACCTATAGGCAATGGGACAAGATCCCCAACGTTGTTGTCCTTCATTGACTTCATCTCATCATTCATGGCATCGATCCACTTTTGAGTTTAGAACTTTCCATGGCTTGACGGAAGTTGATTGGATCATCTTCCACCGCACCAATGTCATACTCATGTTCTTGGAGAAATATGATGTAATCATTTGGCACTGCACTTCTCCTCTCTCTAGTGGATCTCCTTGATGACACAAGTTCTTAAGGTGGTGGAGGTTGTTCTTCTGGAATGAGAGGCTCTTGGATATTGTCTTAATTTTGGTATGCTTCTTGAACAATGTCAGGAATAGAACCCTGATCAATGTCAATAGCAGTTGTAGGAATTTCAGCGTATTCCTCTTCTTCTTCAAAGACAATCCCCAACCTTATCTCCCCTCACAACCTCAACATCCTCAAAGAACCAGGCATTTCCCGTTTCAAAAATTGTCTTAGTAGCGGGATCGTAAAACTTATAACCCCTAAACCTTTCAGAGTATCCAACAAAATAGCAACTTACCGTTCTTGAATCTAGTATACTTTCATTAGGCCTATAAGGCCTTGCCTCAACTGAACATCCCCAAATGTGTAGATGCTTCAAACTAGGTTTCTTACCTGTCCAAAGCTCATAAGGGGTTTTGGCAGTTGCTTTAGTCGAAACCCTATTAAGGATATATGTTGCAGTCTTAAGTGCTTCTCCCCAAAGTGATTTAGGCAAGGTAGAATGACTAATCATATTCTTTACCATGTCTTTAAGCATTCTATTTCGCCTCTCAGCAACACCATTCATAGTGGGTGAACCCGGCATAGTGTACTGTGGGACAATACCGCATTCCTCTAGGAACTTAGCAAATGGTCTTGGACGTTGTTCACCTGAACCGTCATTCCTGCCGTAGTATTCACCACCATGATAAGATCTGACATTTTTAATCTTTTTACTTTTTTGCTTTTCAACCTCAGCTTTGAAACTTTTGAACACATCCAAGGACTGTGCTTTTTCATGAATGAGATATAAATAACCATATCTGGAAAAATCATCTATGAATGTTATAAAAATATTGTTGACCATTCCGAGTGGCTACAGGGAATGGCCTACAAATGTCCGTATGTATAAGTTCCAAGACATCTAACGTTCTATTGGCTTCAAATCTCCTTTTATTGGTTTGTTTCCCCTTAATACAATTAACACAAATGTGAAAATCAGTAAAATCTACGGGTGTAAGAATTTCATCTGACACAAGTCTCTCCATTCTCCTTTTGGAGATGTGACCTAATCTCTTGTGCCAAAGCGCAGCTGAATACTCACTGGTTAATTTTCATTCAGTACCTTGTGTAGTTAATTGCAGGGATTCATTAAATGAAGCAACTAATTCAATTAAATAAAGATTATCATAGCCTGATAAAGAACCGAAACCAACCAATTTTAAATCATGAAACAAACTAAATTTCCCATTCCCAAATGAACAAGAATAACTAAATTTGTCCAAAGTAGGAATAGAAATCAAATTTCGTCTAAACGACGATACAATAAAAGTTTCATCAAGATCCAAATAGTATCTAGTTTTAACAATAATCTAAATTTTCCTATTGCCTCAACTTGAACCGTCTTGCCATCGCCTACATAGATGTATTTTTCACCATCACTTAGCTTTTGGCAACTCAGGCAACCCTGCAAGACACACTGATATGAGTTGTTGCACCAGAATCTATCCACCATGTGTGTCACGGTACTGAAGTTGTAAAATCCAACCCTATCCTAACCCTGACCTTAACCCGGATCCATTGTTGTGTTTAGGTCCGAAGACCCAAAGCGGTGGTAAAAGAGATTTATGGACCCTTCTGATTGATAATTATGAGTCGGAGACCGAGCCCATGGACATTGACGATGATACCCCTTACTTGAGTACATTGTCGGTATTTAGTGAAAGTCTGCGCATCGGAGAAGAGTGATTTAGTTGAAGTACCTAATGGACTCCTATGCACAATCTGAAGGTATTCCCCCAAACTAGACTTTTTGATTGAATTGTAGAAGAAAAATCCAATCAATTTGACCTTGTATAGCCCTCCAAGTCCCTGTCTGAAGTTGCTGAACTAAATATGTTTTTCTGTTGAATTATATTTTGGTCGATCCTCTTTGGTCGATGCCATCGACCAAGGACCATCGACCAAAGTTTCCCAAACAGACAAGTTAATGATTCTTGAAATATTCCCTATTCTATTTATACTAGCCTCGTGTTTTGAGCCCTATTGCAATCATTATCACTCCTGAGAACGTGGGGAGAGCTTCCCAAAGCACCTCCTAGGCACTTGTGAAGAAGATCCCACCCAAAACTCATTATTAATCATTGTTCCTTGTCTCTATCAACAACTACAAGGTATGATTCATCACTTGCACTCTCTATTCTATTCTTTTCTATTCTTTCCTATCCCTCTTTGGCTGTTGAGACCTTGGAGATGGTGCTGCAACCTTGTAACCATCACTCCAAGTGTCCACTCTTGTTTAACCTATGATCCTCTCACTTGTCTATTGATGTTATGCCCCCATTGCAATCCTTGCATATACATTCTTTGATTTTATTCTTAACATCATGCCTTCTTGTACAAAACTGAGGTATATAGTATGCTATGTATATGTTTATCACTAGCATATGATCCTAATCAATTTCCTATAAGTTCCCTTAGCTAATGCATGCCTTCTCAATGTCAATGCAATCAATTTCAATCCATGCTAGGATGCTTGTCTCTTGAACTTAGTAGCTCAATTTGGGGCTTTCTATTTAGACCATTAGATCATGTTAATTCCTTGATTTGTAGTGCCCTCATACTGTTCTTAAGTATCCCTCCAAGTTCCGGATCGATCCGAACCCCGAGAAGACCAATTTCGGACCAAAATCCCCAAAACCCATTATGCAACCCCCAAAGACATTTTGGTCGATGCCATCGACCAAGGACCATCAACCAAACTTGTTGCTGACAGTAGGGGTGTCAAAACCTAACCCGAACCGGCCCACTATAGCCCGAACCGGCCCAAACCGAAGCTTAATGGGCTGTGTTTGGGCTGAACAACCTCAGCCCGCAATGGTTTGGGCTGGGCCGGGCCAGCCCGTGTGTGGCCCGCTAGCCCGAACCGTTTGGCCCGAAACCAGCCCGAACCCGAACCAGCCCATTAAACCCGTTATAAAGAAATAAAATAAAATAAATTTAAATGTAAAAGACAAGAAAACCCTCAAGTATCCATCTGTTTTCCTTTATTGTTTTGATTTGGAATATGCAAACAACAAGCTTGTTAAAGCCTTCGCCATTTGGAAGATAGGCTTAGTAAATATTTAGCAAATGTATTATCATTTGAAAATCTTTTAATGCTTTATTTTGATCCATTTTTACAAGTGTCAAGAAGGAGGAGGAAAATAAGCAAAGACAACCCATTAAAATTCATCATGATGCTAGTTTTCTTTTGTATATTAGTTCTATAAATTTTATAAATCTTTGTAGAAAAAAGTTTTTGATTTTAAACACCCAACCAAAAAGACTTGGAGATAACTTAATGCTTATATATATGTTCATATACTCTTGATAAATTTCACATATTAACAAGGTACTCAAAACATACCGCTAGTAAACCCGAACCCAAACCGTTAGTAAACCCAATTCTAAACCGTTAGCCCAAACCGTTAGTTAGCCCGAACCCAAACCGCACCGGCCCGAAACCGGCCCGAAATCGTTATTTTCTTAATGGGCCATGTTTGGGCTGAGTGTTTTTTAGCCCGAAACCGCCCCAACCCGAACCGTTGACACCCCTAGCTGACAGCAACCTCAGCCAGTTTTGACCCATTCGACATCTGTTCTTCTTGACAGCAACCTCAGCCAGTTTTAACACTACTTTTGGATCATTCCTTGGTAATTCTTGATTCATCATCAACTCAACCTAAGGTAAGGATGGTTATCTCCATAAACACATAGGTTATGAACTTATGCCTTGGTGATTATAATTAGCGAACATAATCTCTTAATTGCTTTTGATTATTATAGGACGGCTATATATGTTTTAGAACAGTAGTATTGCGATTCATATATTCTTGTCATAATGATTTATTATTCTTGTTACTTGTATTCATGATGGATCCATTCGATGTTATAATTTAACTTTTATCATGATGATGTATCAAATGTATGAGATATGATGGACTTGGATATGTGATTGTCTAAGTATAACTTGGGATTGGGAAGTGTCCTATTGACGCTACTGTCCTTGGGCATCGGAGGGAATAGTATGGGATGTTCTTCAAAAGTGCCTATCGACACTTTTCCGGGTTATTGGATGACATACATAGGATTGTCTAGTTGTGTGGCTAGGATTTTCCTTATCGTGTCAGACCCGAATCGGAAGGGCATTGAGACCGAACGATCCGTGATAGTGTATGGTTGGATGGGCGCTCAAGACTAATAACCAACCCGGGAGAGGACATAAACCATGCTACGGATACCCGAAATGGGCCATTTATTGGTAGGGTTGCAAATAGCTAGACTTGGGCTCACGGGCGCTCAAGACCGGTAACCAACCCATGAGAGGACGTGAGAGCTTCCCGTTTACTATTTGTGGATGACCAATAGGGTTGATGAGTCCGTAATCTAGGATTACGCTGACTATAGTGTGAAGGATACCGGAAAGGATCGCTTAGGGCGAGGAATGGACGTATCTGGATCTGAGTTTATACAACTGAGTAGATTACTTGCATTGGGCTAGGCTTTACCTTGACATGCGCCAATACTTATACCAAATGGTGATGTGAGAGAGTGGTGACCGAATCCCCTACCATGGTTTGAGAGGACTTTACCCAATTACTATGGCAGTCCCAAGATACGGAATTGGTTGAGGGAGAGTGACTGACGACCCAAAGAAGTATGGTGCTATGGCTTAAAGCATGTCTACCATAGAGACTACCATTCATAGAGTTAGAATCATATTTTCATCATATGTCTCATATCACATTGCATTATGTTATGATCTGTATTTGTATGATTTTAAATTATGTAATAACTACCTTGCTGAGTTCTTTTGAACTCATTCCTTTTGTGCAAATGTTGTTAGATTTTTTCGCAGGTATTGAAGACTCTGATGGCACACTCTACGAGATGAACTTTGATTCCTCATACTACCCTCCGGGTGGTAGCTACGGTGAAGATCAAAGCTATGGTGCCGAAGAGGATTATTCTGCGTACCAGGGTTAGCCCCACTTTGGTGAGGGAGCGGCCGTGCTGGGCTTTCTTCGTCCACACCTATAAGGAGACAATCATTAGGATAGAAAAAACATTTGTCTAGTGCCCCATTTCCCTGGATCATTGTTAAACATTTTGGATATGTAATTAACTTTCTTTGAGTTACTCTTTAAACATGGGATTGTAACTTAACTTGATTTTCTACTTTTCCGCTGCCTTGAGAGAGTGACTTTTACTTATTCTCTCATTCTTGTGATTACACTTATACACTTGGTATTATCTATTTCCGCACTCTGATTAGTTGATCTTATCTTATTCATGATATCTATTATTTGTTGCTTTTACCTTTATTATTGTTCATGATTGTGTTATCGCGTATGTGAGGCATGGTCCCTAGATGCTTGATCCTTAAACTGTGGATCACATTCCCGGGTATGCCAGATAGGGTACCGGCTAGGTGGATGTGACAGAAGTTAAATTAACCTCAGAACAAACCAAATTAATAAGCATACCTTTCTTAGCACGCCATGCGTGATAGTTAGTACAATGTTTCTTTTGATGACCTTCAGCTCCACAAAAGAAGCAACATTTACCGTCTGGTGCCTTTTGTTGTTTATTATTAGGTGTTGTATTTGTAGCCTTATTATTTTTCTTCCTTTTCTTCCATTTTTTCCTTAGAAATTCTAGTCAAATGAGCACTTTTTGTCTTTTCTTGCATCAACCTTTCCTCTTCTCGCACACAATGAGAGATGAGCTCATTAAGAAACCAAGTCTCCTTTTGACGTTGTAGCTCACTTTGAATTGACTGAATTGTGTGGAAAGAGATATAAGAACTAAATGCACTAACAGATCTTCAAAGAGATCAAGCTTAAGTGATCGTAATTTAGAAGCAAGATGAGGCATCTCCATGATGTACTCCCTAATGTTTCATTTGCTTTTATACCTCATTAAGATTAGGGTTTGCCAAGAGTGTACTTGTTTCAGCCTTTTCATTTTTAGCAAACATCTGCTCAATATATTTAAGGAACTCCTTGGCCATAGTTATTTTTTCTGAAATTGTGCCCCTGAATGCTTCAGGAATGGCCTTCTTCATGATCATGAGACACATGATTTGACCTCTCCCACCTTTCTTTGTTCATTTTTTCATAGAGGAACTTTCATTTGTAAGAGGTGTTGGAGGGTCTTCCTTCAATACAAGGTCAATATCCATGACTCCGAGAACTATGTGGAGGTTCTCTTGCCATGATTTGAAGTTAGAACCATTCAACATAGGAATAGAATTAATTTTGGCATATATATTAGAAGCAGAACCCATAGCTGAAACAGAGAATATAACAAATTCAAATAAACATGCTCACATAACTTTAATCTATAAATCCAAATGAGGGTAACCCATCACAAGATATCGGACATTCCATTAATATTTAGTCTTGGACTGAAATATTAACTTACGATTGATATCTTGGCGCGTTAATCAAACATAAATAATAAAAAACACATCGAATCAATAAATCTTCCTTTGGGCTGATTTATCAATCACTTGTAAAACTGAATAATTGTTACATGCTTATTACCACAAATGTGTATGCAATTCTGTTGAATATCAATCTTCCTTTGGGCGGATTAATATTCATATAAGTTACATGCACATAACTGTTTATAATTTGAAATAAAATTAATCTCCACAAAAGAGGTCACTTTGGCGACATATTATTTCAATTGATTGATTCCGAAATACATATACCAATATTTGAACTATAAATTATATCAAAATTCAAATACTTATTTCATATGGGGAATAAAAAAATGTATCTTAATTCGAAATATGTAGGAAACATAATCTTCAAATGATTAACCATCAATATTATAATAAATTCATTATGTAATTATATAAAAACAGAATTTCTAAATTGATTAATCACTAAAATTTAATAATGGAATTGGTTTACCAAATACAATGATGGAAATTTCAAATGAAATGAACATTAACTAGGAAATGTACTTCCATAATTAATTAATCACTTAAATACAATAACTTAATTAACTGAATCATAACAGATTAACTATCATAATGAGAAACAATCATCTATATTGGTCATTTGTGTAGCCAACAAGAAAATTAATAATCCATGAATAGATTTTGTTTCTGATTAAACCAATTTTTTTAATTTTTTTTTTTTTTAAATCCTTAATTCTCAAATCACATTCTCATATGATTTAATCACAATGATTCAACATGAAATAGCTCTGATGCTACTTGTAGAATCTTAAATTAAACCCAGGATCAAACATGTCAAATCATTGAGAAAATATTAAGTGCGGAAACTCACTTGAATCTAGGGGTGCAAGTTTGGCCCTGGCAGCCCTGACCCGCCCGCCCTAAGCCCGCCCTGAGCCCGAATAGGGCTTGGGATAAAGATTTTGGCCCTAATGGCGGGTTAGGGCCAAAATATTCTGGCCCTGAACTAGGGCCAAGGGCGGGCCTGGGATTACTCTCTGGCCCACCTAGCCCATCCCGGCCCGTCCCTGATTTTTGGCCCTGACCCAGACCCTAATTCTGGCCCTAATCTTGGCCCTAATTCTGGCCCTGATCTTGGCCCTTATCTTGGCCCTGATATTAGCCCTGATCCTAACCTTGATCCTGGCCCTGATTTGAGTCTAAAGACTCTGGAACCTCCACCCACATGGAGAGGAATTAATTGTAATACATATGGGTGGATACTTGACACGTGTCGAATTTTAGAAACATGATCATGTTTTGTAGAAAATTAATAAAAATAAATTATAACCTCATTACCAATGTAATAAGCATCTATTTGATTTTGGCCATGATCCTGACTCTAATTTTGGCTCTAATCTTAATATTAATTTGACGATGATCATGTACTACAAGATCTAGATTTTTACCCGATCTTCATACTAACATTGATATGAGTCTTGATTTTGACATTTAGTCACTTTGATCATGTTAGACTATAAATTCACTTTTTATATTATTTTTAAGGTAATTTTTATTTTTCCAACAAAGTCATTTTTAGTTCAATAAAATATTGATTTTGTTTTTTGACTAAGGCGAGATAATATATTATAAATAATATAAACTATTACATAAAGAATTAATATCTAACAAATATATACCCCAACTTCTCATCATGAATATCTAACAAATATAATGTGATATTTCAAAAAATTTATTAAAAACATATAGCTATGTTTGTAACTAAAACATCATTTTCTTTAACTATGAAAAAAATACATTTTCTTTTTTTTGTTGAATACTAAATTATCGTCGATTTACTTGTTAACAATGTTTTAAATATGATTTTTTTTTGTATTGAATAAAGATATCAATTTATACAGTTGTGAATGAAAACATATCTACCTACGGCTTAAGTTCTTGACTTTGAAGATAAAATTTTCATAAAATTTTATTTATCAGATTCCTTTTGAATTCTGAATCTCTGATGTTTCTAAGTTTACAGAAAGAGTTTGTGTGACATTCTTTATAATTGACTTGACTTTCAAATATGCCTAAATTTAATTACAATTCTTCTCTCTACTTATTCTATTTCATGAATAATTTTAACTCTTTTGCTGCTGGAAAAAAACAAGGAAAAAAAGAGAGAAAGAGAGAGAGAGAGAGAGAGAGAAACTTGGGGGAAAGACAAATTGGAAATTTGGAATGAAGTTTGACCATTGTCTTAGAAGTTAGAATTTAATTGAGAATTGAGATAAATATTTTTCTTTTCCCCTTCGAGCTTACATATAATAACCATAATTTTCATCGAATAGCAAATTAAAAAACCCTAAAAATTTGGATTTCTCTATTTCTCTAAAATCTAAATGGGTATAAATAGTTAAATACATATCGAATATAAGTTTTGGATTATTTGTTGACATCTTTACTATTTTATTTTCCAGAACTGAGTTTGGAATTTAAGAATTTAATTACTTTAATATGTATTTTAATTACTATATGTCTTACATTTGATATTTACGACCAAAGATATGGCCAATTAAAGCTAGGGACATCTACCCAAAAAAAAATTAAAGCTAGGGACAAGGCCAATTAGGGCCTGGGCCAATCAGGGCCAACCCATCCCGACCTGGCCCAATTAGGGCCAATTAGGGCGGGAATGGGCTTCGCTTGGCCCTGTAGGGCTTAGGGCCAGGGCGGAAAATGGGCTCAAATTATACCATATAGGGCTGGGCTTGGGATTGCAAAAGCCCGACCCAGCCCGGCCCAGTTGCAGCCCTACTTGAATCCATAATATTTAGAAAGGATTTGATTGGGATCGTTGATCTAAATCCCTGAGATTGAATAATGATCGTTGATCTTCCAAGCCTTGAATGTAACCCCTCATTTTGAGAAGATATTTTGTTTTCTCTATTATCTCTCTAATGACGGGAGTTAAAGAGAAAACTTGCATTTGCCTTGGGGATGATGACCCCTTTATATATTACTAAATATGAACAGTTTCAATTAATAACTTAACCCATCATAAAGTTTAGTAATTAAATTTTTCATAAGTATCACTAAATTGCATTTTGGTGTCTCTACACATAGAAGGCCAAACTTTACGATGCTTTAACTAAATTGATAACGTTAATATCTTATATGTTATAAGATAGCATAAATACACATCAATTTAGTTAATATATTGTCAATAAATTAGATTTTACTCCAACATGGAAAGAAAAAAAAAAACTTCTTTGTTAGTTTGAGATAAGCTTTGATTTATACATTTAAAATAAAAAATCATGATGCCAAACAGAATTTGTAATTTTTTGTAGATTCTCAATACAATCAGTTCTTTGTCAAATGTTAGATTAAGAAAAATGAAGCTTCAATCTCATGCACCATGCAGATTCTGTTTATGCGAATCAAAGAGTACACTTCACAATTTTAAAGATTGTTCATTTGCTCTTGGCATTTGAAATAGAATATTGCCGAAGTCAATGCAAACATGGTTCTTTAGGAGTAATCAAAAGGATTGGCTAATGCTCAATATATGCGGAAAAAGTCAAAGTTGGTACCCAGTTGGGCGATAAAGTTCAGTTGTGTGGTGTATAAAATTTGGTGCTGGAGAAATAGAGAAAGCCATGAAGAAATCTTTACCAAACCAGGAAACGGTGCAAAGCTTTGTTTAAACCTCTTCAATCAAGTTAAATCGATGTGGGGAACGAATAGAGATGAAACAATAAAACCCAAATGCCCTAGAAGTGCTGGTGGATGAATTAATCCTGAGGAATGATGGTTCAAAATAAATGTGGATGCATCACTATGCAAAGGAGAATACAATCAGATAAGATGTGTAATTCGCAACACGTATGCGACTTCCTTGGAGGATCGTGAAGAGAAAAATGAAGATGAATATTTTAGAAGCTGAATTGCATGCAATCTATGAAGGAATTAACGTTGCACTCAAAAAGAATTTCATACATTTATATGTGGAATCAAACTCTCTCAAACCTATTGATTAAGCTTAATGCAAGAATACAAGGGAAAGTAGCAAGAGTGGTGCATGCAATAAAGGAAGAAGTGAGAAGCTATGAAGGAATTAGATTCCAACATGCGTATCGGGAGTCCAACTACACTGCTGACTGGATCACGAAGAGACCGACTTCTTTAGAGGAACCTACTGGCGATCCACCCCAAGAATTGAAGGAGATCCTACTGGCGGATAAGATTTGCATGTTTGTGTAGTTTTCTTTTCAGGATTGTCAAATCCGGTTTTATTTGTTACAAAAAAAAATCAAAATAAAAGAGAAAAGAAGGCTTCTAATTGTTGTATACAAAGAAAAAAATAATAAAGAAAAAAAAAAGTACGTGGTTTGTAGGAAAATTTGTTTAAGATTTTTTGAAAGAAAAAAAAAATGGTTTATAGAGAAGGTGGTTTAAGATTGAAAAAAAATAAGGAAAGAAAGAAATATTATCTTTTACTCTTATTTCTATAATAAATAAATAAAATAAAATAAAATAAAATAAAAAACTTCCTTCTTAGTTTGAGATAGGCTTTGATTTATACATTTAAAATGAAAAATAAAAAGAAAAGGGAAAATAAGGCTTCTAGTTGTTGTTTACAACGAAAAAATAATAAAGATAAAAAAAATTGACTGAGATTGTGGTTTGTAGGGAAACTTGTTTGAGATTTTTTGAAAAAAAATTAGTTTATAAAGAAGGTGGTTTAAGATTGATAAAAAATAAAAAATAAAAAAAGGAAAGAAAGAAATATTATCTTTACTCTTATTTTTATAAAAAAATATATATTATCTTTACTCTTATTTTATAAAAGAAAATTATTTCTTAGTTTGATGTAGGCTTTGATTTATACATTTAAAATAAAAAATAAAAATAAAAGAGAAAAGAAGGCTTCTAGTTGTTGTTTACAAGGAAAATTGTTTGAAATTGAAATAATAAAAATAAAAGAAAAAATAAATATTTTTTACTTTCTTTTCTAAAAAAAATGTTTCTTATTTGATTAGGTGCTTTTTTTTGGTGAAAAGGTGCTTTATATTAAACTAGGAAAGAAAAGAAAAAAAAAAAAAAAAATTACAAGCGTTGGTAGCGTTTCCCACTAGCATCTTGGTGAACAAGTCGAACCAGATCCGGGGGAAGATCGCTAGGGCACAAGTGAGTTTCCCCAAGGGAGTTCGCATAACTTGCTAAAAAGTCAGCACAAAAGTTGGATTCTCTTACATGATGCGTGAAAACACACCGATGAAATCCCAGTTTGATATCAAGGATATCTTCTACAATACCTCTTGCTGCCCATGGGCTTTGCATGATCCCAATGAGGATTTGAATTGCAAGTTGTGAATCAGATTGGACCTGTATTTGTGGGTAAATGATTAGGTGCTTTTATTAGTGGTTTAAAGTTATGGTTGTTTTGGATTAAAAAAAAATGTATCTTTTACTCTCCTTTCTAAAAAAATATTTATTTATTTATTTGATTTTATGCATTTAAAATATATATATATATATATATAGTCAAAATTTGATTGTTCTATCTCTTCTAGTTGATTGTGTTTGAGTTTGGCCAAAGATGTTCTATAACTCAGCGAATTAAGCGTGCCAAGCTTACACGAAGGACGATAGTCTTGCGAAGATAGGGCATATCTAGGAAGACCATCCCTAATTTACTTTGAAGTGTAGAATTATATCGGTTAGGGAAAAGCATTGGGGATTCGAAATCCCAAATATCTTCACATATTCACAGTTAACGTTTTACATTAGCTAATAGATTTAGTTTAAATTTAATTTTATTAAATTCAATCTTAGTAACTTAGCCTTTTAGTTCCCCATAGTTCGACCCCGTACTTTCTGCTTGCTAGATTAGTATAGGATTTTATTTTTGATTGGTTAGCGACACGATCAAATTTTGGCGCCGTTGCCAGAGATCGAACCCGGGTTATATATATATATGATACCAAGAATTTGTAAAAAATAAAATTAAATGACAAAAAAATAGTATAAAATATATGACATTTAAATAAAAATAAATGATACAATAGTCAAGTGAAAGATTTGCAATGAAACTGGAGTACATGCTTTTTATAATAGCATGATATATATATATATATATATATATATATATATATATATATATATATATGGTAATTAATTAGTTTTCATATATATATATATGGTAAGTAATTAGTTTTCAAATATTTGTGTACAGAATTTCTAATAGATCTCATAATACTCTGCCTACAAAGTTTGAACATTCGATAAAACTTGTCAAAACTAAATTGGATCGGCTCTCAACCAAATAAATCAATTACAATAAATACTAATATATGACATTAGTTATAAAGTTGTTGGATTTATTATGAAAGCAAATAATATTTTGAACTGTATAATGTGAAGTAGTGAATTAAATGAACACAATAAAATGTTTAAAATTATGGTTTTTATTATAAATGTTAATCACGTGAGACGTTTTAAGAGTATATCATTTCTTTTTTATTGTTTCTAAGTAATTTTGAACTACTTTATTCATACACTATACATGTATTGGAAAAACTTTAGGGACACTCCAAGATAATTGGCGAAAAACATAATACTCCAAAACTATGTCAAATTGGTAATGATTTCTTCTTTTTTTCCATTAAAACATTGATTAATTAAAATAAATGAAGAAAAAAAAAAACCTTAGTTGTATTGTTCAAGATCTTATAATATAAAATGAATAATTAAAGATAAATTAACAAGACGAAATTAAGGATTCAATCTTTTTGGGGGCAACATTGTAATAAGAGATTAATAGTAATGTATGAATTATGAGATTATCTAAGGATGACTTAACGAAATTTGTTAACGGAAGTGTACCATTGTAAAATTTTAAGAAACATCTTTGGTTATCTTTGTCAAGTTGATATCTTTTTGAGGTTCTTTTTAAAAAAAAAATTAAAGAAATAGATTATGCATGATTGAGAATAATAAATAATCATACAAAAATCACATTAATAATCAAAATGTTTGCGGCTATTATATTTAGTTATTCTATGTATTTAGTTATAATTCAACACAATGATTTTCAATTTATCTTTTTTTGAAGAATATGATTGACATAGTGGAGGAAATTGAAATACTATTAACCTATAAGAAGAAAAGCTCAGGTAAATTTTTTATTTCTAATGTCATAACAATATTAATTAAATTATACTATTTATTTTTAATTAGTTGAAGGATTTTTCAAATTCTTCAATTATAAAATGTAGCGTATTTCAATATATATATCAGGTGCTTCTAACTTATTGATTTTTTTATGAATTATAATTTTGAAATTTAACAAAAATAGAAAAAAGAACTATAATTTTGAGTATTATTATATAAATTAGCTGAATAAAGTTACAAATTTGCAATTATAGAGTAAAGTTATATTGAAATTGTTGTAGTATAAAGTTAATTTGATAAGAGGACTTTATTTATATATATATATATATATATATATTATACTATTATTATAAATACATGTACTCTTCTTTTTCCGCAAATCTTTCACTTGACCATTATATCCTTTGCTTTTGTTCAAATGTCATATTTTTTATATTAATTTATCAGTCATTTTGTTTTATTTTTTTACAAATTCTTGGTACTCTTTATAATATTTTTTATTTAAATGCATAAAATCAAATCAAGAAAGAAATATTTATTAAAAATGAGAGTGAAAGATATCTTCGTCTTTCTTTTTAAAGAAATATTTACTAAAAATGAGAGTAAAAGATATCTCAGTCTTTCTTTTTGTATTATTTTTTATTATAAATACATGTAATCTTCTTTTTCCGCCAATCTTTCACTTGACCATTATATCCTTTACTTTTGTTCAAATGTCATTTTTTATATTAATTTATCCGTCATTTTATTTTATTTTTTACAAATTCTTGCCTAGGGGTGCAAGTTTGGCCCTGACCCGCCCTAAGCCCGCCCTGAGCCCGAATAGGGCTTGGGCTAAAGATTTTGGCCCTAAGGGTAGGTTAGGGCCAAAATATTCTGGCCCTGAACTAGGGCCAAGGGCGGGTCTGGATTACTCTCTCGCCCGCCTAGCCCATCCCGGCCCGTCCCTAATTTTTTGCCCTGAACCAGGCCCTGATTTTGGCCCCGACCCGGGCCCCGATCTTGGCCCCGATCTTGGCCCGATCTTGGCCCCGATCTTGGCCCCGATTTTGGCCCCGATCCTGGCTCTGATTTTGGCCCTGATTCTGGCCCTGATCTTGGCCCTGATCCTGGCCCTGATATTAGCCCTGATCCTGACCCTGATACTGGCCCTGATTTGAGTCTAAAGACACTAGACCCTCCACCCACATGGAGAGGAATTAATTGTAATACATTTGGGTGGATACTTTACACGTGTCAAATTTTAGAAACATGATCATGTTTTGTAGAAAATTAATAAGAATAAATTATAACCTCATTACCAATGTATAAGCATCTATTTGATTTTGGCCCTAATCCTGACTCTAATTTTGGCTTTTATCTTAATATTAATTTGACGATGATCATATACTACAGTACCAGATTTTTATCTTGATCTTTATACTAACATTGATATGAGTCTTGATTTTGACATTTAGTCACTTTGATCATATTAGACTATAAATTCACTTTTTATATTATTTTTAAGGTAATTTTTATTTTTCCAACAAAGTCATTTTTAGTTCAATAAAATATTGATTTTGTTTTTGGACTAAGGCGAGATAATATATTATAAATAATAAAAATTATTACATAAAGAATTAATATCTAACAAATCTATACCCTAACTTCTCATCATGAATATCTAACAAATCTACTATGATATTTAAAAATATATATATTAAAAACATATAGCTATGTTTGTAACTAAAACATCATTTTCTTTAACTATGAAAAAAATACATTTTCTTTTTTTTGTTGAATACTAAATTATCGTCGATTTACTTGTTAACAAGGTTTTGAATATGAATTTTTTTTGTATTGAATAAAGATATCAATTTATTGAACAGTTGTGAATGAAAACATATCTACCTACGGCTTAAGTTCTTGACTTTGAAGATAAAATTTTCATTTATCAGATTCCTTTTGAATTCTGAATCTCTGATGTTTCTAAGTTTACAAAAAGAGTTTGTGTGACATTCTCTATAATTGACTTGACTTTCAAATATGCATAAATTTAATTACAATTCTTCTCTCTACTTATTCTATTTCATGAATAATTTTAACTCTTTGCTGCTGAAGAAAAACCAAAGGAAAAAACAGAATAAGAGAGAGAGAGAGAGAGAGAGAGAAACTTGGGGGAAAACAAATTGAAAATTTGGAATGAAGCTTGACCATCTTAGAAGTTAGAAATTAATTGAAAATTGAGATAAATCTTTTTCTTTTCCCCTTCGAGCTTACATATAATAACCATAATTTTCATTGAATAGCAAATTAAAAAACCCTAGAAATTTGGATTTCTCTATTTCTCTAAAATCTAAATGGGTATAAATAGTTAAATACATATTGAATATAAGTTTTGGATTATTTGTTGACATCTTTATTATTTTATTTTCCAGAACTAAGTTTGGAATTAAGAATTTAATTACTTTAATATGTATTTTAATTACTACCTGTCTTACATTTGATATTTACGAGCAAAGATATGGCCAATTAAAGCTAGGGACAAAGCCAATTAGGGCCTGGGCCAATCAGGGCCAATCAGGGTCAGGGTCAATCAGGGTCAGGGTCAGGGCCAATTAGGGCCAAGAACAGGGCCAATCAGAGTCAGGGTCAATCAGGGCCAATTAGGGCCAGGAACACGGTCAATCAGGGCCAACCCATCCCGACCCGACCCAATTAGGGCCAATTAGGGCGGGAATGAGTTTGGCTTGGCCCTGTAGGGCTTAAGGCCAGGGACAATAATTATTGGCCCCCGAACTAGGGCCGTATGGGAATGGACTCAAATTATACCATATAGGGCTAGGCTTGGGATTGCAAAAGCCCGGCCCAGTTGCAGCCCTAATTCTTGGTACTCTTTATATATATTTTTTATTTAAATGCATAAAATCAAATCAAGAAAGAAATATTTATTAAAAATGAGAGTGAAAGATATCTCCGTCTTTCTTTTTAAAGAAATATTTACTAAAAAGGAGAGTAAAAGATATCTCAGTCTTTCTTTTTGTTTTATTTTTTATTTTTTTTTCATTTCAAATAGCTTTCTTTATAAACTGATTATTTTCTTTTTCATTTTTTTCATCTCCACTCGACTTCTTTTTTCTTTTTCTTTTTTATTTTAAATTTATAAATCAAAGTGTATCTCAAACTAAGAAAAAAGGGTTTTTTTTTTCATCACAAATAGCTTTTCTTATTAGCCGCAATTTGAAATACTATTATAAAAACATGTACTCTTCTTTTTCCGCAAATCTTTCACTTGACTATTATATCCTTTATTTTGGTCGATTGTCATATTTTTTATATTAATTTATTTGTCATTCTATTTTATTTTTTACAAATTCTTGGTACTTTTTATATTTTTTTTAATCTCAAACCACCATCACTATGAAAAAAGATTTTTTTTTATTTTTTTTATTTTTATTAGAAATAAGAGTAAAATATAATATTTTTTCTTTATTTTTTTCATCACAAATAGCTTTTCTTATTAGCTACAATTTGAAGTTTTTTTTTTTTTGCCGCTTCTTTTTCTGTATATATTTTTTTGGTAGAATTTTATTTTTTATTTTAAATGGTCAAAGCCTATCTCAAACTAAGAAATATTTTTTTTTATAGAAATAAGAGTAAAAGACAATATTTCTTTCATTCTTTCTTTTCTTTCTTTTTCTTTTTTTCCAATCTTAAACCGCCTTCCTTTTTTCTCTTTTCATTTTATTTACTAAGAATTTTTTTTTATTAGAGATAAAAATAAAAGTGAATATTTCTTTCCCTTTTTTCTAATCTCAAACTACCATCCCTATATACAAAAAAAATAAAAAAATAAAAAAAATTCAAACAACTTTCTCTATAAACTACGATCTCAATATTTCCTTTTTTTTTTTTTTTTTTTCATCTAAATAGCTTTTCATCTCAGTATTTCTTTATTATTTTTATATTTTTATATCTCAAATCTCTCAATTTCTCTCGCTCAATCTGTCTCTTCATCTTTCAATCTGTCTCTCTATCTCTCTCTCTCTATCCCTCTCAATCTCCCTCGATCTCTCTCAATATCCGGAGCCAAGGTTGTTCAATCTCCCTCAATCGGTCCTCATGACTACCGGAAACTCCAGATTGAATGGAAAGAAGGATCCCAGTGGTGCCAAGGTCACCAAATTTGCTGCCAAGAAGAAGTGAACCATGGTTTCGGGTGGTGGAAGGACAATTTTCCTGAAGTTAGCTGAGTCGTCGTTCATTTTCACGTCAGTTTTGGTCAAGATGTTTGTGTAGTGTCTCTTGTAGTTTTTGTCACTGGTTCCTATCTTTTCTATCGAGGATGGCAATGCTGGACTACAGCACTCAGATTCAAACATGAGTGCTTGACAAACGGTGGCTGTGGCTACAGGTATCTTTGGGTTTCTTTTTGAAGGAAGAATACTGCCATTACAACTACTATCAACAGAGAAGGAAAAAGAGATGCAGAAGACTTACTCGTTTGAAGCTTTCCTAAAGAAACGAAAGTTGTAAACTCTTCCACAGGGGGACAAAGAGACTTTGTTTTTTCAAACAATCGCAAGAGGAAGACTTTGTTTTTCAAAAAACTTGCAAGAGGGAAAATTTGCAAAACACAGAGGAAGAAATGAGGAAGGAGACGACGATCACCTTTATATATTGGAAAAAGATTCCAATCCAAAGGCCTTCTGAATCCCTTTAATGATTAAACCATCTAAATATCCCCATCCAACGAACGACAAGAGCATCACGTGGACGATAGGAGATCAACAGTCTCTTCATCATCCTACGAACATTTAATACGACGCGACAGCAATGACACGTGTCAAAACACGCACACTTTTTGAAGAACGTGCTTCGGCTTCAGTGCAAAAATGACGGCTACTCATGAGTGGGACGTTACAGATTTCGATAAAGAGTGTGTTGGTCGGTTCGACCATGCATCCTTTAAATTGAAAAAATACTCCCTTGAACCGAGTACAAAGTTCTCGACCACAAGGGACTGGGGGGCTTATGTTAATGACTAAAATGGTCATTCTATATCTCCCGGTCTGAACCAGCAGTTGCACGATTTGACCAGGTTCGATACTTAGTAGAGTTCGACCAGGCGATTCATGGTAGGACCGACCAGAGTGATAAACAACATCTACCTAACAGGATAAGAAACCTCACAAGGGTAGAGTCCTACCGACCAACAACCACAAAGGAGGTCTAAGTTAGGTAAAAGAACTCTCCCAAAGAGTTACTCTCCTATGGCAACTCTCATTAGAGTCATATTCCGAATATAACTCCATCACCATGCTCTATATAAACACCTCAGGTAAAACACTATGGGGTAGTATTCATACTTTATGTGATCAATTACTTAAGTTCTCCATTGAGTAGTTGAGATCATATTATTGGTACTGACTTGTTCGTCAGAGACGTACTTCGACCCCCCAAGGTAGAGCTCGTATCTTGCAGGTTCGTGACAGGGAAGGACGAGCGAGATTCCGTATCAACAGCCTTCAGTATTAAATTGCTATTTCCAGATTATCGTACTTAACTCTTTATTTTAATATGGTTTAATTTTCTTTCTTTAACATTCGAGATGTGTTTGATTAGTTTGATTTTGTTCTTATGCATGACGAAAAATGGTTGTAGTGGGTGGTGGTAATTGGTGGAAGACAGAAATAGTGACATGGTTTAAATTGTGACTTTAATATAAATTTTAGGGTTTTCTACAACCACCTCTCTAGGTCAATAATACATGTTGTCTTGCAAAATGCAGATATATATTTATCCCCTCTAAACTTGGTGCAAATGGAACTTAAGAAAAAAGTTGTTACTAGAAATGCTCTTACTACCTCTCTTAGCAACCAATGGAACCAAATAATCAAATCTTCTTGTTTTTATTTTTATTAACTGTTAGCTTTAGATGTTTACAAGAATGATGATAAGCTTGTTCAGTTAGCAAAACATTAATGTCTCATAGTATACTAAACACACGGTCTTTCTTATATTTTTTTTGCAAAAGTTCTGTCATATGTTTAAATTACACAGAAAACTAGAATTCTGAGCAACAAATCCACGCATGATAGACCAGATGAACAACTTATATTCTGTGAGAAATTTTGATGTTCTGTATTTTTTATTGGTATTGCTCCATAGAGATTTTTTTTTTTAATTTTAATGTTTTTATTTTGGCTTGGACAGATTATATTTATCCCTCCTATTTATCCCTCCTGCTCCACTACATTTGGAATTTACAGCATCGAGTATATATTTTCGGTAATGCGGTGAAATATTTCAACTGCTTTTGGAAAATTATCTTATTATTCTCACATTCTCCCTCTCTATCTTACCCACTTTCCTTTAACTTTTTCAAAATAATTACTTTCACTTTATGATATATGAACTATGATTTCTTTTGGTGTAGTAATTTTTTATTTTTTATTTTGTGTCACGAATTTAGGTTTCTTCCCGACTTTATGAATCTCTGGCAAAGGATTGTTTATTTTGACTTCACAATTACAAATAGAAAAATTATTATGCTACTCTTTTTTTCTTCTCAAAAGGTATGAACATCATCTAATATTTGAATTTGAAGAGAATAATTTAGTATTCTTAGTTGTGCTAACACGATCTTGAAAATCTTGCACCAAGTATATGGGGCTGGATTTTTGAATCCATTCATTCATATCATTCATTTGTGTAAGTATCTTGATAAAGTGCATTGTGGTAAGTTGAAATTTTTTCTTTACCCACGTACTAAGTATTATATATGTGAACTAAACATCTATTTAATTCTATTGATATATATATATATATATAACATCATTGTTGTACACAACTCTCTACATTGCAAATATATATCAAATAGGTGGTAAGAAAGCAAAGTAACCACAAGACTTTTGATTTCAGCTATCTTTTTGGTATAAAATAACTATTTTATTGTTATTCAGGTTAAGCAATACTCTTAAGAATAGAATAAACTTTTTTTTTAGGGGTGGAGGGGTAACGAATAGCCAATTTTTTTTTTTTTTTGGTAATCAACGAATAGCCAATGTTATAAACATCAATTATTGATTTCAACATTTATGAAATAAAATGATACTTAGCATGATTGGTTTCTCATATATGTACATTTTGCATGTAGATATGTTAAAACAGTTGTGAGGCATGGTGAAGATTTATAGATGCAAAACCAATTCCAAAGTCTGAAGGTAACATTTTTTCTTGCCAATTATGAAACAATATCATGTGAGTTTAGAGATTGGTTGAATTTTGTTTGGAAATTCAATTTTTCCTGAAATTTAAAATGCTTTCATGTAGAGTTGTGAATAAATGGCTGCCTACTTTTGGTTTGATGGTCTTTTGCATTGGAGAACTAATCATATCTCTTTAAATGATTTTAAACATGTTTGCCTTCATGTGTCAACTTTTTAAGAGAGATAAGACATATCAAATTAGATTCTATATTGTCATTACTTCTTGTTATATCTCGCGTGTGAGGAATCAAGTGGTACCAATGTTCAAAAAAACTTTCAAATGACCATGCCAATGAGTATATAGGAGTTGTGTTTCAGCAGGGGTATTTCAGTTGTGTTTCAGCAGGGGTATTTCCCAAATTGGATTGTATAATTTTATTAATCATCATCTTATATTTGCAGGTACCAAACAATCTAATAGGGAAAGAAAATGTTAGTTAGGGGAGAGAGGAAGATAGCATGTGAGGAGGGGGTTCTGCACTCAGCTGATCAGATTGATGTGGTTTTGGAGGCTTGGAAGAAGGGTGGACAATGCTAAAGTGTTGGAATTTTTTGAATATTTTTTGAACTGAATTAGATAAGCTTGCTTTATTGTTTTCTGTGCCTAGATGTCTTTGACTTGGTTATTATTTAAACCTTCTTTTAGAACTGAACCAAGAATAATGATTTGTTGAATTGAATTCTCTTAAACTTAAGTATGTTTTGAGTAGAGCTCTAGCTGCTCTCTAATTGTTAGAGTTATAAGACAAGTTTTCTATTTTCAATTTGATGACACCTTCAAATTTGAATCATATGTTGACACTATATTTGAAAGGCTATTTACGCTCACTTGTTCAAAATACAACACCTTTGAACCGTATCTCTACTGCTGGGCATGTAAGATTCTAAAATTGAAACTTTCTGAAGCATAAATAATTAAATTTTTTAATAAAAAAATCATATTAATCCTTATTGCAATTACTCTACGACAACATTAATCCATTCTCCAGAACCCAATTTCTAGCTAGAGTGTTCCAGCTGCACCAGCTCAAGTTCATTAAAAAACCACCGTGACATGTTGATGACATAATGACTGCAATTGTAAAAGACCCATGTAATCTAGCTACTAGGCACCAAAAGACAGGGGCAGTCAACCAATTGCAATTTGGATATAAAAATTCAGTATTTGTGCTTAATTAATCATTCTTCACTTTTATTATGGGTATTCAACTCTCTTCTTTAATTTTTTGGAGAGAAGTAAAAACATTTCAAGTTAATATCCCCAAGTCTCAACTAGGATATTGAATTTGAAAACGATTTTCCCAATATTCAGTTGGAAATCAATTTAGAGACCGTAGAAGGCAAGGCTTTATCTTTCCTTTAACTGGGATGCATACCATTCTCCCTAGAAAATTATCGCTTCTTTTCTTTGTGTTTGTCTTTATTTTATTGCATATCGGGATATCTCATAAAATAATTTCAGAGATCTCAATATCTTAATCCTTCATATATGTATATATATATGAGAAAAAAATGAAAGTACAAATTTGAAAGTAATAGATAAAAAGACCATCATACTAAACAGTAATTTATCTATGAATTTTAAAATAATTAATTGATATTTATAACATCATACATTCTATTCTTAATGGTATTACTTAACCTAGATAACAACAAAGTTGTTATACCATTCATATCATTCTAATGCTTAATGGTTTCTTTGGATATGATTTTATGTTTGTTTATTTTTTTACATTACCTTCTAAAAAAATTACCCAATTGTACGGTATTTTATTGTTTTATTAAAAAATATATATATCTTACAAAATATCAATATTCGTATCTTAAATCATATTCTATTATTATTCAAAAAAGTACAAAAAATAAATAAAATGAAATGAAATTGTTTGGTCAACCGTAAAAAAGTTTTAAGGAGATGAATAGATTTTGATAGAAAAAAAAAATGGATATAGGAATTGAGAAATAAAATTTAGGAAAATATTTTAAATTATTATTATTATTATTATTATTATTTATTTTTGAGATAGAAAGAATTTAATAAGATTATGAGAGTTTTTTTTAAGGCAACTAATTTATCAATAATATTTTGATAAAATATTGATTTAAAATAACAATACTTAGGAGTTATTTTGTATAATAATATCTAATTTGAATAAAATTTTATTTATTAAGGATTGATATAAGAGAACGAAATCAATACGAGGAAATTTTCTTTCCTAATTTTAATTTAATTTAGTTTATAAATGAAAATAAATAAAAAATTACAAAGGGTACCAACAACTTGTAAAGAAAAATAAAAAAAAGATAAGAAAATTAATGGACAAAATATGACATTTGAATAAAAATGAGGGATACAATAGTCAAAGAAAAGATTTGCGGCGAAAGAGGAGTACATGTTTTTATATAACTTTTCTCATGTTAAACAAACTTGGGGTGACTTACACAATTTAAGTTCCATAGAAGTCATCTTCTTCTACAATCCTTTGCATAGGGCCTAGGGGTGCAAGTTTGGCCCTCACGACCCTGCCTACCCCTAACCCCCCCCCCACCCCCCCCCTCCCCCGCGCCCGAATAGGGCTTGGGCTAAAGATTTTGGCCCTAAAGGCGGGTTAGGGCCAAAATATTCGGCCCCCGAACTAGGGCCAAGGGCGGGCTCGGGATTACTCTCCGACCCGCCCGACCCCCATCCCGGCCCGTCCTCGATTTTTAGCCCCGACCCAAGCCCCGATTTTGACCGCGATTTTGGCCCCCCCACGCCCCGATGTTTTGGCCCCGACCTGTGCCCCGATTCTATTTTGGCCCTGATCTTGGCCCTGATATTAGCCCTGACCCTGATCCTGGCCCTGATTTGAGTCTAAAGACTCTAGACCCTCCACCCACATGGAGAGGAATTAATTGTAATACATATAGGTGGATACTTGACACGCGTTAAATTTTAAAAACATGATCATGTTTTGTAGAAAATTAATAAAAATAAATTATAACCTCATTACCAATGTAAGAAGCATCTATTTGATTTTGGCCCTGATCCTGACCCTAATTTTGGCTCTAATCTTAATATTAATTTGACGATGATCATGTACTACACTACTAGAATTTTACCCTGATCTTCATACTAACATTGATATGAGTCTTGATTTTGATATTTAGTCACATTGATCATATTAGATTATAAATTCACTTTTTATATTATTTTTAAGGTAATTTTTATTTTTCCAACAAAGTCATTTTTAGTTCAATAAAATATGGATTTTGTTTTTTGACTCAGGCGAGATAATATATTATAAATAATAAAAACTATTACATAAAGAATTAATATCTAACAAATCTATACCCTAACTTCTCATCATGAATATCTAACAAATCTACTGTGATATTTCAAAAAAAATTATTAAAAATATATAGCTATGTTTGTAACTAAAACATCATTTTCTTTAACTATGAAAAAAATACTTTTTTTTTTTGTTGAATACTAAATTATTGTCGATTTACTTGTTAACAAGGTTTTGAATATGATTTTTTTTGTATTGAACAAAGATATCAATTTATTGAACAGTTGTGAATGAAAACATACCTACCTACGGCTTAAATTCTTGACTTTGAAGATAAAATTTTCATTTATCAGATTTCTTTTGAATTATGAATCTCTGATGTTTCTAAGTTTACAAAAAGAGTTTGTGTGACATTCTCTATAATTGACTTGACTTTCAAATATGCCTAAATTTAATTACAATTCTTCTCTCTACTTATTCTATTTCATGAATAATTTTAACTCTTTGCTGCTGGAGAAAAACCAAAGGAAAAAACAGAATAAAAGAGAGAGAGAGAGAGAGAGAGAGAGAGAGAGAGAGAGAGAGAGCAAATTAAAAAACCCTAGAAATTTGGATTTCTCTATTTCTCTAAAATCTAAATGGGTATAAATAGTTAAATACATATTGAATCTAAGTTTTGGATTATTTGTTGACATCTTTAATATTTTATTTTCCAGAATTGAGTTTGGAATTTAAGTATTTAATTACTTTAATATGTATTTTAATTACTACCTGTCTTACATTTGATATTTACGACCAAAGATATGGCCAATTAAAGCTAGGGACAAGGCCAATTAGGGCCTGGGCCAATCGGGCAGGGGCAATGAGGGGGGCAATCGGGTCGGGGGGGGGGGGCCAATCAGGGCCGGGGACAGGGGCCAATCGGGGCAGTCTCAATCGGGGCCAATGCCAACCCATCCCGACCCCGGCTCAATTAGGGCCAATTAGGGGGGAATGGCTGCTCCCCCCCCCACGAGGGCTTAGGGGCTGGGGGGACAATGCGACACCATTATTGGCCCCTGAACTAGGGCGGGCGGGGAATGGGCTCAAATTAACCATATAGGGCTGAGCTTGGGATTGCAAAAGCCTGGCCCAGCCCGGCCCAGTTGCAGCCCTAATAGGGCCATAGGAACATGTATTAGCTAAGTCAAAGAACCAGCGCAGTCCTGCATAAATTTAGCCAATAGCTAAGATTGTTGAGTTGATATGAAATTTTGATGTGTGAAAAAGTTTCTTATCGTGATTGTTAGCTTTATATCTCTTCGGACGAAACCCATTGAATTGTTCAAATTATGAAAATTTTGAGTAAGCAATTCAATTTTGTAAAGCTTTGCATATTTAAAGAAGCAATGATTGATTATGTTTTGTTGTTTAGGGGAGAACATTATATGCAGCAGAGAGAAATTGAATCCATAACTCGGCAGAAAACCATTATTGTTTCTCTTTAATAGATGCAATGGAGATCTATACGTAGAATACTTGGATTTCAATGTTTTTATTATTGTCTTTTGCGCCTTCATCGTTCCTATTGAACAAATACACAATTATATTGTTTACTATCAACCAAATATCATTATTCCGATTATTTTAACCCACTAATCAATGAACATGTCTTTTATATTTCAAATTTTTATTTATGAGATCAAATTAGAAAAGAGCTTTATATTATCCTTATAAAAAAATTATCACTTCAACTAATGATTTAAGCTCTACGAAAAGTCAATTAAATGTCTAAAATAGCAATAACAAGAAACCATCAAAAGAAAGGAAATGAGTTTTTAACTTGACAATGATCACAACCTCCTTTGTAGAGGTAGAAAGTCCTAAAATGTCATAGGTTCAAACTTCTGCCCCTGCCACGTCTTTTCCTTCCCCTCCCCCAACATATGGGCCCACAATCACTATGATGGGTTGATAATGGCCCAAAAAATAAAAGTTGATAAGGACATAAATAAGTAAACAATTAAATTAAAAATTGTAGGAAATGAATATTTGTGTAGAAAACCTTGATGCTAAAGGTATCTTAGATCAAAAGAAATTGGCATTCACTGTATAACATAGTTTAGGGGAAAGAAAAACATAAAACTAATAAAAACAATAATTAGATTCCTATTTGTGCGCAATATTCAGATTTATTTGCTTCAATAATAATTCTCTTTATCTCTTTTTGTTTTTGAAGTTTTTGTACTTATTTTTCATGTACTTACTCTCTTCTCAAAAGTTTCATCCATTATTACCTCACCCCAAAACTTGATTGTTTGTTTCAATTATCTTCTTAATAAAAAAAAAATTTTTATCTTGTTTTGACTCGATTTATTTTCTCTCTCATATGGCCACGTGCATTTGCACGTGTCATTACTTTACTAGTATATATATATATAAGCAAAAGAGTGGTCGAGATTTCAACCTTGATCACTCATTCGATCGTGGCCATAAGTAGCTTAGTGTTGCGCATTAACTAAAGTTAAACCTAAGGGTGTCAATTGCGTACCGAAACCATTTAACCGTACCGTACCGAACCACATCGTCTAAAACCTCACCATACTGTACCGTTCAAAATTTAATACGGTACGGTTCTGGTTTTCTGTATTCAAAGTTGGTACCGTACCAAAACCGTACCGAATTACCGAAACTGTACCGATTGACACCCTTAGTCAATCGGTACAGTTTTGGTAATTGGATAGGGTACCAACTTTGAATACCGAAAGCCAGAACCGTATCATACCGAATTTATATAGTACGGTTTCGGTATTTGCAAAAACGGTTCGATACGATTTCGGTAACCATCGATGATTGAATCCTTCAAGGCATCAACAAAGAAGAAGATCTTGACTAGTCGACTAAAAAATTATGTGTGGATTTATATGGCAAGAAAAAGGAGAAATAAATTATAAGCACAACTCTCTCTCTGTGCTTTGGCGCTCTGCCTCTCATTGTCGCTGCTCTCACAAAGTCGAAGAAGAGGAGTGAATGATGAAATGAAAGACTGAAAAATGGAATTAGGGATAAGGTAAAGGTAAAGTATTTTAATTGTAAAATTACATTTATATCCCTTAATTTAATACGGTACAGTTTCGGTACATACCGACGGTATGAGTGCCTGAAACCGATACTGTACCGTACGGAATTTCAAATGGTGATGTTTGTGTGGTTTGATACGGTCAAACGATTTTTATTTTTATTTATTTATTTATTTATGTGTAAATGGTTAAACGATTTTTAGTATGAAATTAATACATTTACTTGATTTACAAAAAAAAAAAAAAAAATAAATAACACATTTACTTGAATCCCAGATTTCCTCTTTCCCCGGGCCCACAGCTACCGCACAATAGAGGGCGGTGGATCCCAATTCTAATCGAACGGTTTAGGTAATAAAGAGCGACGTTAATATCGTTTCAATATATATAACGTGGCATCATGAGAAAAACGGCAGTGGGGTGCTAGGGTTTTTGGGGAGACTGGTTTGTTCTTTGTTCTTCTCCTCCCATCTCCACCTAGGGGCGGCCACAAGAGAACACATCTCAAGGAAGCCGAAATGGTTCGCCTCTCAATCTCTCTACGTCCTTGCGAAATCTAAACCCTAATCATCTCCTCCATTAACGATCTTGTTTGTTTTGTTTTTCTTATTTGTGACAGGGAAAAGGTACGGGAAGCTTCGGTAAGCGAAGGAATAAGACTCATACACTCTGCAATCGTTGCGGACGTCGCAGCTTTCATCTCCAGAAGAGCCGTTGTGCTGCCTGTGGATTCCCCTCTGCTCGTATTCGCAAGTGTAAGAACCACCCTTTCTCTCTCGTGCACTCTAGATTGGCGAATATCGTTTATGTTACGTGACGTTTGTTTCTCCCGTGGTTGGGATCCTAAATCGGGTTCATTTATAAAAAAACCGTCGTTTAATTGGAGAGGGGAAAATGATCTAAGAACCATCTAAGAACTGAAATTGTTTGTATTTGGGTTTTTTTTTAGATTGTTGAAGAAGTGGTAACAGTTTGTTTATTACTTTGAATTTTGTTTATGTTATGCTGTGACGTTTATTTCTCCTGTGGTTGGGCCACTAAATCGGGTTAATTGATAAACAAAAAAAAAACGCTCGTTTAATTGGGGAGCGCAAAAAGGATCTAATCATCATCTAGTAATTGAAATTGTTTGGATTTGGGTTTTTTTTAGATTGTTGAAGAAGTGGTAACAGTTTGTTCATTAGTTGATTTTTGGCGTATGTTAAGCCGCCTTGTTGCCCAATCGATTATTGAGAAGAAATTTTAAGTGAACCTCGATAAATTAGACAGATATAAAAGGACAGGAATTAGATGAGGTTTCTGAACAAACAGTCGGGCATATTTTTTTTCCTGTAGTTTCTGGACTGCTGAAGGAATGATACTCAGGCGTCAACCTTAGATAGACTTCATGAGCCAGCCTCACATGTTAGATTTTGGTTCCTAACTGATACTCAGGCATCACCGCTAAGCGTTATTTTATTTATTTTTCTGTAGACTAATTTAATGTTGAAACCAGTGCAATCACTGGAAAATCTCAATTGGAGGTATTTGTTTTGTTACATTTTTTTTAATTTCCATAAACATAGGAATAATCGGCTAAATTAACCTTGAATTATGTTTCCAGTTTTAGAGTTTATAGGAGTTTTGCTTTGGTGTTGTATAAGATTGTAACGGATTATGGGATTGGGGTGATTGGAATGTTATTTGTGCTTGGTTTACCACTTATGGTGTCTTAGCTTACATGTTTTCTTTTTGCTCCTTTCCCTGTGAGTCTGAGTTTATTTCGCAGTTGTTCTGTCTTATCTTGTACTTCCCTTTTTTCATCTTCCTTCCCTTATTGTACTCAGTTCCTTTCCTCATTCTTGTTATTGTCAAACCATCAGTTTGAGAGATACTTGATCAAACTCTCCAACAAAGCAATGCATTGTATCTGAAATTTTAATTTTTTTTTTGGGGGGGGGTTAATGAAGCCTTTCAATGGTGGCCTTTCATTTATCCATTTTCCTACTGCCAGTTTCAATTTGCAGGAAATTCAGTATTTTGACATGTGATATATTTTGTCTTTTTTTCTTAGTTAGGATTGTAATTCTATGCATATGGTTTCAGATCAAACAGCACCCCTAATGCATGTGCTCCATCTTGAAATCAAGAGGGGTTGCTCTGGACAGAGTTCATATTTTGGAGGGAACAAGAATCCTTCTTATACTTTAAACTTTAAGCAATATCTAATTTTTTTTCACTACTATCTGGTCTTGATTTTACAGGTTCCCATTTCTTTTTTGGTAGTGTCTAGAAATATCTTCCACGTTAACAGTTTGTTAAACTCAAGTAGTTTATTCACGTTTGGTCTTGAAAACCCAACTTAATTACAAAATTGCATTTGGTTTTCTAATTGAGTTATTTATATTGCTTATGGGTCAATGGTGATCCAATTTAAGGGCGGTACCCTGGTTGCCACTAAAATAGCATAGTACTAAGCTATTAATGTTTGGAATTACTTTAATGTTTTCTTCTGTGTGATATCATCCTTTATATTAATTGATTCAAGAATCCTGTCAATGCAATTGGTTTGTTGTCTGTCTATTTCTTGCTTGTCATGTGTATGTTTTGTTTGTGTGCATAATAAGGTTTTTGCCTCCTGCCTTCCATCTACAGAATTTTACAGCCAATTCATGCATTTCCTTCAATTTCCTGATTCTCTGGAATTCCCCCCCCTTCAAAAAAAAGAAAAAGAAAAAGAAAAAGGGCAAACCCGATACGGAAGGCCTGCCCTTTTCTTCTGGAATTCTTATGGTCACATTTAATCATTTTAGTATTAACACTTTTAGAAAGTAATACTAATAATAATAGGTGTCTTTAAAATGAATTCCCGACTGGTACAGTGGATAAATTGTTGCTGCCTTGTGCTAATTGAAAGTCATGAGCATTGCCATGTAGCTCCCCTTCCTGGTCAAATCTCTGTCTTTCTTTCATTGTCTTTCTTGATTATATGAAGCTTTCTGTTATCTCAAGTCATTGGGTTGAGTATTAACCATTGAGTGTGCAATCCCTTTTCAACTGTGTCTGTCTTAACTATAAGCTTTTTAAGGTATGGGTATTTTTTTTCTTTGAGAAACAGATAACTGGAGTGTGAAGGCTATTAGGAGGAAGACCACTGGAACTGGAAGAATGAGGTATCTCCGTCATTTGCCTCGAAGGTTCAAAAGCAATTTCAGAGAAGGTACCTTTTGATTTTCTCATCCAGGCAGAAATCTCCTAAACCCTAACCTTGGTTTTTATTTTCCATTAGAGGATGCACGAGTAAGTAGTGTGTGTGGATTTGAACTCTGTTGTCTAGTATTGGGAAAAAGGTCTCTGAGCTGTTGGCATAGGATATGGCAGTACATAGTTTACAGTAGGGGTGTCAATTCGATACAGTGCTGGTAATTCAGTACCATACCGTACCAAATTTGAAAACCTCATACCTAAACCGTATTGTACCGAATATGTACGGTACGGTATGAAAACGGTATTTTGCATAAAAGTACGGTTTCAATATGAAAACGATGTAAATACTATATAGATAATACAATATAATTTTGGTATGAAAGAAACCATTCTTCTTAGTATAATTCTGTTTAGGGTGTCAATTCAGTACCGGAACCGTTCACCAATACTGAAACCGCGCCATTTAAGGGGTATCTGTTTCAAATTCGGTTTTAGTAAATTTGGTACTGTATGTACGAAGACCGAATTTTTGACATTTGATATGGTACAATATTGGTTTTAGTTAGCATGCTGTTGGTATGTAGCGCATACCGTGCTGTATTACCGTATACTGAATTTGATACCCGTAGTTGAGCGATGGTGGGTTTTGTAATGGATATGGGTTGGGTAGTGTTGGGTTTTGAATTTAAAGGTGTCAATTCGGTACAATACCGGTATTTGGCACGGTATGGTATCGTACCATGCCAAATTGACTCCCTTAGCTTACAGTGTTCTCTCGCACCTTCACGTTGGCAGCTCAGAGATCATTTTCCGTAGTATTCACATGTTAATAGTAACATTGTTTTCTGTTTGTTTCCAGGGACTGAAGCACCTCCAAGGAGCAAGGGTCATCAGAAAGCCTAGAGACAATGGCATAGGAGGAACATAATTTTGCAGTGTGTCATTTGGCTTTCAAGCCTCTTTTTTATTGTATTTTCACTGAAAATTGCAGAACAAATAATTTTGGTTTAACTGTGGATTTCGAGTGACAGCAAAATGAATTGTGGGATTAGGTTTAGTAATGATAATAAGATTTTGACCAAGTATATGTGTTACCACATCGGAGAAAGGCTTTTGTTAGTGAAATCTGAAATGTGGGTTGTTGGTAGACCGGTATGAGATTGAAACGTTTACCAAGAAAACTGTTTGCTTGGTTGCTGTTATCCGACCGATGAGGTTGTTTATTTCACTTCCTGTTTGAGCTTGATGGATGCTAAGATGCGTGTTTTGACTGTTTTTCATCTGGTTCTGTCTTGTTTCTTTTGGTAAACAGTTTCTCTTGTTATTACTTAAAACTGGATTACAATACAAATCGATTAAACCTTGGATGCCATTGAGGGCAAACCATTTTTTTAAGGACAGGATATGGGTCCAGTTCCTTGGCCGAGGATTATTATGTGAAAATTTGGGTCGATGGTGTTGGATTTTGCTCCATTATCACAATTGATATTTCAATTCAAAGACAACAAAGCATGGATCCAATTAATTCTTGAAAAGGATCGACAAACATATCAAAAGCCAGGGACAGAAAGAAGGCAAGATAGCTAATGGTGTGAGGGAAACTGTTGTAATGGTGCAACTGTTGTACAGAACAATATCTAACTAGTAGGTCTCTTGAGATTCTTAAAAGGGAGTAGTAGGCTACATACTCTAAAAGCAATATTTACTCTCATACATGAAATATTTAGAAGCAAAATATTGCAATTGAATCTGTCGTGAGCAATCCGGCCATAACTTTGTTGAGAAGCTGATCCACTTCAAGCTATCAAACGATTAAATTACCAGTCTGATACCCACTCCGGCCTTGATTTTCGAAGAGATGTTTTCTGCTTTGGAACTTTTTGCTCAGGACTTTTCTTTGTAGTACGACCATTGTTATGATAACTGGGCTCATCTGACCCTTTCCTTGGACCTGCTGCTCTACTGCATCTATCCTTAACTTGGTCGAGTGACTTGATACCTAAATTATCCTCTTCTGGGTTTGCAGACCTCTCCCTTGCAAGTCGGTTTCTACTTCGAACCAGCCAATCGTTATCTGAAACCAAAGCAAGAAATATGGTGAATTAGCAACAATGATACTTTAATTAAAAGCAAGAAAGATGGTATAGCAACTTGACTGATAATTTGCCCTTTTTCCTTTGCTTCCCGTGGAGGGTAACATGGGAGTTCTTGACCAAACTCTTGGATGTATTAAATTTGAGGGATCTTTAGACTTAAAACATTTCCCATTTATGCTTTCTCTGTATACACTTCTGTAACACTAATTGATGCTCGACAATAATTGTTCAAGTTGATTTGAATCGGCTGATTTGCGGACTTGAATCTATTCAAAATTAACTGGTAGTTTGTGATATCGAAAGTTATAGGGGTTACAGCCCATCCATTTCATGGTACCCAAAGTTGGATTGAAAACATATGATGTTGTAGTTGCACTGTTGATCCTGCTTACTACTTCAGAAGTTGGAAGAAAGAGAATCCTACAATTGAATGTGCACAGACTTGACAATATTAAAAATCTGAGAGAGTCAAATCAAATACCAGGACTAGATATGACAGCACGAGGACGTGGAATTGAACTAGCTCTGATTCTGTTCTCTTCATCAATTTCTTTGATGGTCTTCCCTCCTGTAAATCAGGAAACTTATCTGAGAATGATATTGCATCTTCCTTTTATATTAGTTAGTTCTATTTTATAGTTGTCTATAGGAAAATTTTTTTTTTTTTTAAAAAGATAACTATAAAGTAGAAGTAGCTGATATAAAAAGGAGAACCAAACATACTGTGATTACAGAAGATATAAGGTTAAGCAAACCTTTAACTATAGAAATTGATGCTGTTGCGTCATCTGAGATTCTTGAAACTGATGGTGAGCTTTGAGACTGCTTCCCTGCATCACAGGCATGAACAGTGCTAAATACTAGATTGTTATTACCCAGATTCGAAAAAGTGCAAGTAGAATAGAACAGACTTTTCCTCATCTGTTCAAAAAAACAAGAAATTCTTGCTAATAAAATGAAAAAAGAAACAAGAAATTATTAAATCAATCCAGCTGGTCATCATATTCAGATATCAATATATGGGTGTTTCATATTCAGATTTCAATACAGGACTTTACTGTCCTTATTGATCTCCTATACTTGGAAAAGGTACAGGTTTTTTTTAGAAACTAAATTGGGAATTTCTTAGAATTCAAAGTAACGTAGCTTTATGAGTTATGGTTCTTTCTGTTTCTTTCCTGGGGTATTTGAGGTATTAACATTTTTATAGGTATAAAGGAGAGCTGAAGAACAAAAGGTGGGTACAGCTCAATATTTTATTTGAATAAGATTGAAGATTCTTTGAATGAAGAACATTTTTAAGCCATATATAGCTTCAAACTGAGATTCAAATTTGAGAATTTACTTTTGAGGGTGGAGATCCCACCTTCTGAACAAGATGCACCAACCTCAAAGTAGAACATACTGCTATCACACAATTCATGAACCGCACCTTAATAAATCATTTTCCAATAACAATCTATTAATTTATATTCCTGCAAGTCCAATGTAGATTGAAATATGACAAGAGAAAAAGCTTCAAAACACTATTCAGAGTATTATTCACATGAATAGTGTTATGGTCCATATTTGCCTTGTGTGGGGATGCTTTTTAGAAGATCTTGGCCATTTAGTAGAGGAAGATTCTACCAAAGTTTAGTTTCTCAACTCCACCATGTTTGCTGCCGGTCCCAAGCCCGGGTATGGGAGGACGCATCAGGCAGCAGTCAGCACCGGAAAAATCTTAGACAAACCCTTCTACATGGATTCTACAAACTTTCATCATAAAAGTTGTTGTGGTTGTTTCCCAAGTTTAGTTTATAGTTTCAGCTTTAGGAAGTTTATTTTACTTGATTGTGATACAATTTTGGGTAGCTTTTAGTTTCAGTTTGTAACTCTTTCAGTTTTGCTCTCTAAAACCTGCGGTTCTATTTCGATGTATGGCAGACAGATATTATAAGAAGTTTCTATTTTGGCAGTAAGACAATTGGTAGCAAGCACTTCTTATTTTTAGCTCAACCCTTCAGTCTATATAATGTGCAATGCTCTAAGGGCCTTCCAGAGTTCAGAGTTCTAAATTAATGAAGTACCAGTTTGCTTGCTTGAGATATGGAGATGTGTGAGATCTTTGATTCAACAGATACCTGGGGTAAGAGGCTCAAGGTTTAGGTAGCCGTCTATCCCCAGTGCCTTCTTTCTGTCCTTTCTTCCCTTCAGTATTATTATGGATCATTCTATTATGCTATGAGCTATCTTTTATGAAAAGCAATTGGAGCTTCATTGTTTCTGCTGGTCAGAAGCTCTATAAACTGGATAATACTAGTGAATTGTTTATCAAACCCCTCCTCCTATCCTTCTATGCCCTCTTCTTCCCCTCCTCTATTCTTCTGTTTCATTCTATAACGTTATCAGTTTATCTTAAAAATCACAATTGAAGCTTCATTGCTGCTTCTGGCTAGAAGATCTAAAAATCGGATAACACTACTAAATTGTTCATCGTAAAAGAGAGATCATTGATGCTGAAACCTGCTGTTGGCCTCTCGTGGATGCGACTGTAGAGTGATTCTTACTTGAACTAATTCTACTTTGTTTTGTATCAGAGCTTATCAGCTCCTAGGGTTGATGTTAAATAAGGAAGATGAAATCAGAAATTCCTTCAATTTTTTGGCTAGCAGGATCTATTCCTCTTCCTTGATTGGTGGGTTCCTTAGAGGAATACTTTGACTGGCACAACCCAACAGAAGAATAAAAGTAAAGGTTTGTTTATCCCGATCAACTAGTGCTAGACAATGATGAAAACTCCATGAAAAGATACTCATAGCCAGAGGACGTGAACCTATGACTTTGGAGATGAAGTATGAGTTGGAGAATAAGTACCTAAAGGAGTTCATGAAAATGTCTCCTTTCAATAAGGTCCTCTAGAAACTTAAAGACACACTTGGTCCCCACCAACTGATGTTACCATGGTGGTTGTTGAAGTTCTGGAGATGGAAGAGCAGCAAGAGAAGAAACCTCCAACCAGTGACTAGAACATGAAGTTGAGGCTAATGTTGAGACTTCCAATTCAGTAGTCAAGTAAGATTTGGTCCTTAAAGTTTCAAATGTCTTGAATAGAAGAATTTGTAGAAACAAAGTGGATAATGTGCAACTTGGCCTACAAGTTGAAAGGTAGCTGAAGAAAACATTGAGGAAACTATGAATGGTTACGAACATCTTAAAGAACCC
This sequence comes from Hakea prostrata, assembly GCF_041222555.1. NCBI lineage: Eukaryota > Viridiplantae > Streptophyta > Magnoliopsida > Proteales > Proteaceae > Hakea > Hakea prostrata. The sequence continues at coordinate 30,810 of NW_028291199.1, read as the reverse complement.
AAGTTTAAAGCAGACATGGTTGAAGACACGTCCATGGGCAAACCAATGCAAAAAATTGATGGTATCTAGGCCGACCACAGAGTTTGCGATCCCACCTGAATTTTTTAAGATAAAGCTCTATGTCTTGAAGATTACAATCGAAACATCCATGAGCCACTAGAGCCCTTCTTTGGGTTGAAACTGGATGTGTGCCAAACCAAACTGTCCCTATTTCATTAGACTGTAGATGCATTTCCTTTTAGTGGGGCAGAGCTGATGCAGATTGAAGTATGAAGAAAAGAAGACCAAAACACTGTTCATGATACCGTTCATGTGAATAGTGTCACACCCTATACTGCAATTTTAGAAGAATTTGTGGGGCCATCTAGTGGAAGAAGACACTATTCTTAATGCATCCAAAGTTCAGTTTGTATTTTCTATTTTAGAAAGTATATTTTATTTCATCGCAATAGAATCTTAGGTAGCCTCTAATTTCATTTAGTTCTTATTTTTCTGTTCACTAACATGGGTGTTTCTGTTTTGGTGTATGGCAGTTAGATTTTATCGGAAGTTCCTATTTTCATTGTGAACAATTAGCAATCACACACTTTCTATGTTACGCTCGACCCTCAAGAGTTTTAAATCAATGAAGTTGTCGTTTGCAGTTTGCTTGATTGAGATCTGGGAGAATCCTAGTTTGAACAGCTGAGATAGTTGTGGTAGAGGCCTAAGACTGAGATAACCATCTACCCAAACTCCTTCCCCTTCTCTATTTTTCTGTTTTCTTCTATAATTCTTTGATTAAGAAAGAAATGAGCGAAACTTAATTATTTCTGCTGGGAGAAGATCTATAAACCAAAATTACCTTTGATTTGTCATCTTTCAAGAAGAGATCATGGTTGCTGGAACATCCTTTTGGCCAATCAGCAATCCTACTGTAGAGTGGTTCTTTTTTAACAACTTCTACATTAAAGGCTCTATAGTCGATGAGTACCTTACTCAAACCAATCAATTCCTTATCATATCACTAAGGACCTGAGGTTGAGACCAAGTTGCAACCTGAAAGGCCCAAACCAACCATCATTGTAGGCAATTCCTGCATATCTTCCATCAGATAGTTTTTTCACAGGAAACTTTCAACTTAAGATAGAATTGTAAATCATGAGTCATGAAGACTTCCTTTTTCTACCCTTTTTTTTCTTAATTGGAAAATGGAAAGTCCCCTTAGAAGGTGGAACTGCTTTCCCCTGGTATTATTTTCCACCAGAGCAGAAAAAGAAGGTATTGACATGCATAATAAACACATCTCTCCATCTCTCATCTTGGACATTCCAGGCCTCCATTTTTCTACACTCTTTTTCACGCTTTACAGGTATGACCAATAAGTGCTTTACCCAAGAAAGTGGTCTTGGCATATGTATCCTATATTGCAGTTAAATTTTGCTTAAAGCCATATCAATCATCAACTGATTTTTGTTCATATCTTTTCTCACCATTTCTTCCAAAGTAACTCTAATACCACATGGTGCACATGAAGGTCTTTTAATAACTTAATGGTGTTTTCTATAATTACTTCATTAGTTCAGAAAATGCATAACCTGTTGATTCAGTAATTGCTGCCTTTATTTTTATTTATGCAGAATAAATACTATCTTTTTATTTAGAAAAGATGAATAACAAGGATGTAGCTGCTGTAGTAGAGAAGAATACCATGAAATGCATACTCTACCATATCGCCTAATGCATTCATGTATAATCATTTCAGATTCTGACCATTATCAGGTTTGATGAACCTTACTTTGACTTCGCAGTCTACTGTGAGTATTTTAATTTGTTGGTAAGAAACCATCAAAAACCTTGAGAAACAAATAAGAATGATCAATCAAGAACCAAGAGGTGAACTCATAGAACCAATAGTTTAATGTACGTCCATACCAGTATTGAGAACCAACAATTTGGCTCTAGGAATCCATACTAGAATGAATTCCTTCCCATCCTGGTCAGAGAAGATCATCTAAGAAGTCTTACATTTCCCCATTTTAGCGTCTAAAACATTATTTATTAGGTGCATATAATACCTTATGGCCCTGTTTCAAAATAAAACTAAATCCCACCACTTGAATACTTGGAGTTTTATCAAATGGGTGCAGATGGTATAATATTAGTGCATAAAACCAAATAAAGATTAGCCTGATCATTAATATTACCCTAAATATTTCTGGGGATTTTGAATGAACATTTTCAGTGGCATGTTCACTGTTGATGATTATACAAATACATTTTTTTACCCTTCTTTAGGTTAACTACAGAAGATGAAAATGGAGACTTTTTTTCAAATAGAAGTTGGATAACAGGTCCCCAAATCATAAACTAAACCAAACCAGCCCAAGAACATGGTGTTCTCTTTGCCTAAAGTTCCCAGTGAATAACAGATAATGAAACCTACACTCAAATTTTCTAATTTCAAAATCAGTTTTAGCATTCCAAGTCGGGGAGAAGTTTCCAAAGCTCCAAGAGTTCAAAAGGGTCAAATTAATTAAGAAACCAAAAGGCAAAAAAAGAAAAAGAACGACCACAGTAGAAAACACACCTGAAGAAATTCTGGGTACAGAAGAATCGTGTTGTAAAGAGAGAGATTCTAATATCCTGGTCGAAGGTAAGGAACAAGTCTCCTCTTGTACAAAAGATTCATCTTCTGATGCAAAGAACTCCTCGTCTTCTTCCTCCTCTTCCTCCTCCCTCACTTTCACCCTTGGATAGGCTTGAAATTTTAACAAACACCATAAAGGCATAAACCCGTATCAGATAAACTATATACATATATATTCTTGTCTAAGTTTCCGATGAAGGACAGAAAACAAAACATTAGCGAGAGAAAACTTACTTATTTTGCTTTCCTCCATGTAAGCTTCTAGCAGGAACTTGCTTTGCTGCTTGGGAGCTCCTGAAGAATCAATAGAAAGGCTTCAGAAATTAGCTCCCAACTCGAACCGGAGAAAGTCTTCAAAATCGAAAAAACAAACCGAAGATGGAAGAGGAGGAGGAGCCGAGGAGGAGGAGAAGAAAAGAAGAATCACGCCATAGACCAAGTGGCTAATTTGACCAGCGGTGGGACCCACCATTATAATCTTATGGTTTTGTCACGCGTTGTCTGGTTTGGTCGGCATTTCTTGGAAGTCAAAGCTGATTCGCATATCCATATACATAAAGTATGAACACGTGTTTATTTTTGGCCAAAAAAAACAGAACATGTTTATTTGTTGGCGTGAATTGGACGCACGATTAAAAATTTTAAATTCGGATCGATCAAGCCGGTTTAGTTTGTTAATCTCTTTTTTTTTTTTTTAGGTTCATGCGGCGAGTTTGCGCGCACCTTAATTACATTTTCAAAAGAGGCTTTGTCGTCCGCAAGGGTTGAACCCATGACCTCTCCACTGAGAAGTATGAATCTTATCACTTTACCAACCTTGGTTAAGAGTGGAGATATTGATGGCAAGTCCACATTAGCTCCTCGTCAAAGAAGAACAATATGTTTTTTTGATGCTCTTGAATCACATAGTATAAGGTGGGGCTCATATGAGATTCATTATAATCTTTATTTTTAATTTATTAATATTTACAAATGAGTCCATCATTTTATATGGTGAAGAAGGGCTAGGAAAACACAATATTTTGTCAAAGAGGTGATCCAAACTTATTAATGGTTCGATTTGAGATCAAATTTTCGATTTTAGTTTGTGTTTAAAAGTAATAGTCTATATGGGTCATATTTAGACAACACCCTAGCATTACCATATTTGTATCCAATTATTTTTTGAGATTTAGACTATTTTTTGTATCGATTCTCATTTTCTATTATGTCTATTTAAAAGAAATAAGTACAAGAATTCATTATTGGTCAAGAATGAAAAATGATTTAGGGCCTATTTGGTTACATGAATCCAGAGATTTGAAATCTCTGGATTCATGAATCTGAGAATTATACCCGTTTGGTTGTAAAAATCTCTAGATTCATGAAATCTAGAGATTCACCTTTTTATACTCAAAACGTGAATCTGTAGATTTATGGGTAAGGGGTGAAATCCAAAGATTTCAATAAAGCTATACATTTGCACATTTACAAAAATCACATCGATCAAATAGTTTTTTAGGATGAATCCACAAATTTCATTCCACAACCAAACATCTAATTTTATAAATTATAACTCCCTAGATTTGAAATCTATGAATTTAAAATCTCTAGATATTTGAAATATCCAGCCTCATGTAACCAAACAGGTTAATGAATTTTGTTAAAAATAATTTATGGAATGAAAAATAAGTTTAGTGTCAAAATAAAAATTTGTTAGTAAATATTAGTGAGCAAGTAATAAAAGAGGGAAAAAGTATGATTTTTATAAAAAAAAAAATGTGTATTGACTATTTTACCATCATCTTAATCATAAAAGTTTAAGTAAATTTGTGTAAAAATGAAGTCATGAAGAGAATGAAATTCTCACCATAATTCATAATAGACAAAAAGTTCATTATGAATTTTAGAAGTTTTCTATTATTTCAAATAAAAATAAAACTGATAATAGATGCCAAACAACTTAAAATAATGAAAAAACATCATAATTGAGAATGATAATTGATACAAAAAAGAGCCTTAGCTAATATCACATTGGATGTTTAACAGGTTCAATTAGATTTTATTTATAAGACTCCCCTAATGAGTAAGGTTTTTTTTTTTTTTTAATCTTCTCCTGTTTTCTAGCCGTGTTACCTCTAGAATTGAGGCTAAATGTGACTTATTTCCCCTTGCAGTTGATCAAATGGCATTTTAATTGAAGAATATCATTTACCTCATTTTTTACCTAGCAAATGTATCAAACACCTCTTTACAATTAAGTTTTTCAGTTAAATTCTAATTTTGAAGTAAACCATTTCTTTAAAACTCCAAACTTTCCTTAACCAAAAGGACGTTTTAGTTTAAACCCTAAATTACCCTTAATTATTATAGTAGTTAAAAACTTAAAGTACATTTGAATTAAAATTATTGTTAACGGAGGAGTAATTCGCAACACAGAAGGCGCTTTCCTTGGAGGACTCATGAAGAGAAAAATGAAGATGAATATTTTAGAAACTGAATTGTAGGCGATCTATGAAGGAATTAACATTGCACGCAAAAAGAATTTCATGCCTTTATATGTGGAATCAGATCCTCTTAAAGCTTAATGCAAGAATACAAGGGAAAAAAGCAAGAGTGGTGCAAGCAATAAAGGAAGAAGTGGAAAGCTATGAAGGAATTAGTTTCCAACATGCGTACTGGGAGTCCAACTACGCTGCTGACTAGATCACGAAGGGACCAACTTCTTTAGAGGAACCTACGCGATTCTTTCTGGATCCACCCCAAAAATTGGAGGAGATCCTACTGGCGGATAAGATTTGCATGGTTGAGTGGTTTTCTTTTTCAAGGTTGCTAAACCCCGTTTATTTGTTACAAAAAAAAAATTATTGTTTAAATCCAAAATACCCTTAATTACCTTAATAGTTAAAATCTTAAATAATCTTCAATTAATTTTATTGTTAAAATCCCAAATACCTCAATTACCTTAATAATAATATGAACACGTGTTTATTTGATGGCGTGAACTAGATGCGCGAAAAAAGATTTTGCATTGTCTTGATTGTAATTAATTCGGATCAATCAAGCCAATTTAATTTGTGGGCCCTTTTTTTTTTTGGTGAGTGTGGGGGGTTTTTGGGGGTTATTTTTTTTCCCCCGGCTTCTCCCCGCCCCCCCCCCCCCCCCGCCCCGGCGGGGCCCCCCCCCCCCCCCCCGACCAAACCGGGCCCGGAGGGGCCCCCCCCCCCAGATGGCTTGTCAAGAAGAAAGCTTATTCGGCTGCAAGCGTGCCCTAATCCTACTTATGGATTAGGGTAATCACCCTAATGATGGCAGACTCGAATTGACGGCTGCGGATAATCATTATCGAAGGGATAATCATCGCATAACCTAAAGGTTATCTCAGGAGTCCTCTACTAGCCCAAACTAGTAGAAGTCTATTGCTCAACGGATCTAACTGATAAGATCCAACGACTACCCGAAGAAGGCTCAAGTGCATCCAACGAAGGAGATTCGAAGGTACACTCTATATAAACCTCACTACCATACAAGGTGAGGGGATCGAAAAAGAATACTATCTCGAGACTCAGTTCGGATACATACCGATAGACCTAAACTATCGCCGATCTCGCTATCTAGATCACCCTTCCCGCTTCTTCATTCCTTAAGCTCTGCGCTTCTAGCATAGCCGTTTGTGATTAAGTTCATCAACCGACTTAGCCTTCGGAGGTGGACTCCCGACCCCAGCGGTCGGGCCACATCCGACGCTTTCGTTTTGGCAGACATCACGAGGAGATCTAAGGGCTGAGCAGATTTTGGACGCATCAATTGGCGCCCGTCTCGTGGGAAACAACTTGAAAAGCCATGGTGACTAGATCAGCAGCAGCGCACGCACAACGCAATTCCGTGTTCGGATCCCCGGAGTGAATAATCCAAATATTCCCCAGGAAAGCCAAAATCCTATCGAGGTAGATGGTGGCCAGGGAGGACGTAATCCTCCTCCCCGATACAATCCAAGATCAATTGGATCAGGTAAAGATTCAACTCTTGGAGGTGAGCCAAGCACTCCGCATGCTCACTGCACGAGTGGTTTTACCACAAGAGCCCGATCAACGCGATTCAGGGAGACGTGCATTGCCACGTGACCAGAGATTGGCGAAGACCGGAATATCGATCGAATTTCCGTGAAGGAGACCGAGGACTTAGGAGGATCGATGATCAACCGAGGCGAGACGATCGGTTCGACAGACCGCAAGAGAGTACAACCGATTCAAACACAAGGTTGGATACAGGGTAAGAACTCACTCACCCACCGTCGAAGAACCGTTCGTGATGATCGAGCAGCTCGCGACGAGAGGAATGCTTGGGAAGGACGGGCTGTTCGTGATGATCGAGTAGCACGGGATGATCGTGTTAATCGAGGTCGTGATCATATTGTCGAAGATCACCCGACCCGCATTGGTCAGAATTGGCCAACATCAATGAGAAATTAGGGCAATTGGCTAAGGGAAGAATAACCGAGGATATTTACTCACTAATTCGGAAGACTCCCTTTGCCGAGCCAATTGCGGGATATCGGTCTCCCCATAACTTCCGTTTGCCTACCTTTTCAACATTCGATGGCTCCGGAGATCCAATAGCTCACATCGGCTATTACCAATGACCATGGCGCTTTCTGTAATTCTGATGAAATTTTATGCAGGGTTTTTGGTTCATCACTTATCGGAGCAAGCACAAAAGTGGTTTTCGAACCTTCCCTCTGGGGAGGATCGTAAACTTTGACGAATTGGCGCGCCAATTCATAGGGCGATTCCAGAGTGGAATACAAGGTCAAGAAAACGGAAGAAACCTTGTTTATCGTCAAACAAGGAAAGAGCGAATCAATCGAGAGTTTCCGAAAAGATTCAACAAAGTGACGATGGAGATAGAAAATTTGGATGAACAAGTAGCCAAAACTCGCTCTATTCACGGGACTCACTAATCGGAAACTCCCGGAGTTATTACTACAGGATATGCCTGCGACTTATGCTGAGTTGGTACAGAGATGCCAGAAGTAGGCTGAAGTCATGGAGATTCTAGATGCGCGCCAAGGAGATAATAAAGTCTCCAATAAGGAACAAAAGGCTCCCCGAGCGGCGAAGCCAAAGAAAAATGTTCGTGATCGGGTTGGAAAATCTCAGCCTTGGCGCCAAAGGTCCCCCGGTAAAAGTGAGTACACTCCATTGAATGCTCCTCGGGCTGATATTTTAAATATCCTCAAAAGAAAAAATATTTTAAAGTGGCCGCCTAAAATTCTTTTGAAACCCGGAGAGCAAGAGGATCGAGAAAAGTATTGCCGATTCCACAAGGACTATGGTCATTATACTAATGACTGCGTCGTCATCCCAAGGCGATATTGAGAGATTGATATCTCGGGGACATCTCGTCCGGGCCAAGTTAGCGTAAGAAGGGAGGAGCCACGTGAGCCACGTGCGGCTGCTCCTAAAAGGGATCGTTCGGTTAGTTCAGAACGATCAAGGGAGGCCTCGAAGACTAAGAAAGTTAAGGAGGTGATTGAAGCTACTCGGTCACCGATCCTTACCATCTTCGGGGACCAGAGCCCGAATCACTCCGGAGTCCGAAAACAAAACCCAAATTTGTTGGAACCGGAGAGACGCAGAAGCGGAAGAAGCTGAATGGTGAAGATTCTATCACCTTTAGCAAGGAAGACGAAAGAGATGTTTGTTTACCTCATGATGATGCTATAGTCATCAATGTAGAGATTGCACGACGGGAAGTGCATAGAGTTTTGATTGATACAGGTCCGCAGCTCGACCTAATTTCCTACGAAGTGTATCAAAAATTGAAGGTGGATCAGACTTGATGAAACCTTCATCCACACATCTATATGGTTTTGCAGGGTCATCTGCAGTGGCGGAAGGATCGGTCCAGTTGGATTTATCCATTGGAAGTTTTCCTAAGGAAACAACTGTCCGAATTAATTTTTTGGTGGTTCGGGAACTGCCACTTATAATATGATCCTCGGGCGACCATCTTTATCCAAGATAGGTGCTATTGTTTCGACAAAGCACCCGAAGATAAAATTCCCGACCGATATGGGAATTGGTCAAGTCTCCTCCGACCGTAAGATCTCTCAGAGTGTGTTATGTTGCCTATTTAAAAGACAAGGAGGGCCCGAGGAAGGTAACTCGCCCTCCCCATAGAAGTTCGAGATGATCGGGAAGAGACAGAGATGCAAAGACCCGAACCAAAGGAGAAGTCGGAACAAATCCAGCTGTGTACCGAGGATGAGAAAAAGATTACTTATATCGGGTCTAAACAAATTGGAAGAATTTAAAGATGAGTTGAAGTTTTTTCTTCAACGGAATAAAGATGTATTTGCATGGTCTCACCGAGGACATGCTCCGGAATCGATCGGGCCATTGCAGAGCACAAACTCGGATAGACCCTAAGGCGAAACCAAGGGATACGTAAAAGAAGAAATTTCTCCATTGAAAAGTATGAAGCCGTTCGGAGCGAAGTTGAAAAACTTAAGAATTCTGGTTTCATAGAACCAATTGAGTGCCCAACTTGGTTGGCCAACGTGGTAATGGTAAAAAAGGCGAATGGGAAGTGGAGGATGTGTACAGACTACACAGATCTTAACAAAGCTTGCCCAAAAGATTGCTACCCGTTGCCTCGGATTGACCTCTTGATAGATGCGATCGCAGGATATGAAACTTTAAGTTTCATGGATGCCTACTCGTGGTATAATCAGATCCTTATGAATAAGGAGGATGAGAAGTATACGGCTTTCATGACTGATCGTGAGAGCTATTATTACAAGGTCATGCCTTTTGGCCTGAAGAATGCAGGAGCAACATATCAGAGGGCCGTCAACAAGATTTTCAAAGAGCTGATAGGAAAGAATGTTGAAGCTTATGTTGACGACATGCTAGTGAAAAGCTTTACAAAAGCAAATCATATTGCAGATTTGACTCGAGGTATTCTCAAGATCATGGAAAACATCAAATGAAGCTAAAGCCTGAAAAATGTGCCTTTGGAGTCTCCTCGGGCAAATTTTTGGGCTTCATGGTATCACAGAGGGGAATTGAGGCTAATCCCGCCAAAATACAAGCTCGATTGATATGGAGGCTCCCAAAACCGTTCGGGATGTACAAAGTGTTTAACAGGAGAGTTGCCGCTTTAAATCGATTCATCTCCAAGTCCTGAGAAAAATGTTTGCCTTTCTTCAAGGCACTTAAAGACCCGAAGGGCAGTAAGGAAGCAAAGTGGATCAAGAGTGCCGTAAAGCTTTCGAGGAATTAAAAGAAGCACTTGGACAACCACCGATCCCGTCCGCACCAGAGAAGGGGAAAATATTACAGCTATATCTAGCGACGTCCCTTTTCGGCGGTCAGTGCAAGATTTGTTCGGGGAAAAGATAAAAAACAAGGGCCGATTTACTATGTAAGCCACGTGTTGCTAGATGCGGAGACAAGATATTCACAGATTGAGAAGCGTGCTCGTCTCATGATGGCCGCCAGGAAGCTAAGGCCATATTTTCGGAGCTCATCCAATTGAGGTATTTACAACTTTTCCTCTTAGTAAAGTTCTTAACAAACCCGATTTGTCCGGAAGGATGGTGTCCTGGTCGGTTGAACTCAACGAGTTCCAAGTGAGCTTTAAGCCCAGAATCGCAATCAAGGCTCGTGCATTAGCCGACTTTGTAGTAGAAACTACCGCACCAAAGGGAACCCACCATTGAGGATCCCATTATACCAACCACTTGGGAGGTATATGTGGATGGTTCAAGTAATAAAGATGGAGCAGAGCTGGAATTCTATTAAAAAGTCCAAAGAGGATTTATTATTCGATATGCTTTGAGATTCGCATTTGACGCAAGTAATAACGGCGTAATATGAGGCTCGATAGCAGGACTTCGGTTGTCAAAAGCATTATCTATTGCAGATGTTACTATTTATAGTGACTCTCAACTTATAGTCAACCAAGTCCAGGGGGAGTATGGTATTAAAGAACCACGCTTGCAGAAATATCAAGAGATAGTGCAGGCATTTCAAAACCAATTTCGGAATTTGAAGATATCTCGGATTTCGAGGAATGAAAATTCAAAGGCGGATGAGCTATCCCGACTAGCCAATGCCAAGGAAAAGAATCTAGACCCTTCGGTCTACATTGAAGAGATAACTTTTCCAAGTTATCATGAGAAAGAAATTTCTTATATTGAAGTAGAAACGTTGTTGGATGGATCCAATAATCGAGTATCTAAGGGATGACAAATTACCCGAGGATCCAAAGAGAGGCAAGGTTGATCAAGATTCGATCAGCTAGATTTGTCATTCGTAATGGGAGACTATACAAAAGATCTTATGCTGGACCCCTTATGAGATGTATAGGCCCCGAAGGAGCAAAATCAGCTTTGGCCGAGGTTCATGAAGGAATTTGTGGAGCTCACATGGGTGGACGAGCCCTGGCTCACAAAATTCTGAGACTTGGGTTATATTGGCCTAAGGTCCAAGAGGCTGCTATGGAGTACGTTCGTCGATGTGGTAACTGTCAAATTCATGCTATAGTATCGAAGCGCCCGGCGGAAACTATGACTTCAATTCTAAATCCCGTTCCCTTTGCAATGTGGGGAATTGATATCATGGGCAAATTCACCAAGGCATCAAAGGACGGGAATATTTGATAGTAGCAATTGATTACTCACAAAATGGGTAGAAGCCAGTGCACCGGCGGCAATTACCGAGAAAAAAGTGGAGAAATTTGTGCTTGAATCAATCATATATCGCTTTGGGATTCCAAAGATTATTGTCACCGACCATGGTACTCAGCCTCGACCGTCCACAATTTGAGCAATTCTGTGGAACATATATGATCGAGCATCGTATGTCCTCGGTGGCATACCCCCAAAGCAATGGACAGTAGAGGTTACTAACCGAACGCTACCGGAAGGAATAAAGAGAAGACTCGAAGCTGACAAAGCTTCTTGGGTCGAAGAACTTCATAATGTACTGTGGGCTTATAGAACTACGGTTCGAACACCCACAGGAGAAACTCCATTCAAGTTGGCATATGGATCCGAAGCATTGGCACCAGTGGAGATAATGGCGGGGACATTATGGGATCGTGAGTTCGAGGAAAAGACAAATGAACAAGGGCTGCTTGATAGTCTTGATTTGTTGGACGAAGTTCGGGCAAAGGCAATAGCACGAACTCAACATTATCAAAGAAGGATAGCGTCTCATTATAATACTCGAGTGAAGAATCGTCGGTACTTAGCCGGAGATTTGGTGTTGAGAAACACCCTAGCTTCTGACCCGCGTCACCAAAGAAAATTAGACCCTTCCTGGGAAGGACCTTATATGGTTGTGAAACCGGTCGGTTCAGAGCTTACAGTGCTGAAGAACATCAACACCCAGAAAGAGTTGGATCGTTCGTGGAATGCTAGGCATCTCAAAAAGTTTTATCCTTGAGGATGATTTCAATTTTGTTCGCGATGTAATCATTTTCAACTCAATCAATGCAATTTTTGGACATCATACACCACATTCAAGAACAAGATCCAACTATAAGGCATCGGATGAAAATTCGTGTGGGTCCTTCAACACTTATGGAAATTTTTGGACTTTCTTAAGTCGAGGCATCGGATGAAAATCCGAGTGAGTTCCTTTTGCAAGGCGTCGGTTTGAAACCCGAGTAAGTTCCTTCAAGACTTATTGAATTTTTGAATTATCCTTAAGTAAAGGCATCGGTTTAAAACCCGAGTGAGTTCCTTCTCAGACTTATTGTATTTCTCCGGAAATCCTTAAGTAAAGGCATCGGTTTAAAACCCGAGTGAGTTCCTTCTCGCACTTATTGTATTTCTCCGGAAATCCTTAAGTAAAGGCATCGGTTTAAAACCCGAGTGAGTTCCTTCTCGGACTTATTGTATTTCCTCCGGAAATCCTTAAGTAAAGGCATCGGTTTAAAACCCGAGTGAGTTCCTTCTCAGGCTTATTGTATTTCTCTGGAAATCCTTAAGTAAAGGCATTGTTTCAAACAACTAAGACCTAATGCAACAGCGATTCAAGTGGCTAGCAAAGTTCAAGATAAAGTTAATTTCTTATTTCTTCAAAAGATCCAAAGATGCTAGTATCAAAACAATTACAAGAGCTGGATACAATCTTCGGTCAAAAAAGAAAGTCATCATAGGTGACTGTTGAGAAGTTATACAAGATCAACGCGACTTTGCTAGAACAAACATATGAGTCAACCATTGGTGGGGATTCAAGGAAAAGAAGAGAAGAAATGAGGATTACAAAAATATTTCGGTATGCATAAAATCCTCCGCAATTTCATACTCTTTGTCCAGGAGAAGCATGGTCCTCGACCAAACTCGCATTCAGGACAAGCTCGTCATAATTGACTTCTTCCAGGGGAGAATAAACAGGAGAATCTTCCAGATAATGCATAATATCTGGATCGGAATGTGGATGATCAATCTTATCCTTGGTCCAGTCGGGAGGAGGAATACCCGTGTCAAGAAATACTTCAGATGGCAAACAACACTCGTAGGGGAGTTGTATCAAAATGAGGATCCTTCCTTAATATTGATTCCCATACTTCGTTCTCACCATCCCGCTACGCCCTGCAAGTTATAAGCATTCAAGCATATCAACAAAAGGCCTACCGTGTAAATACTTGAAGACGTAGGCTCTGCGAACATCGATTGGAAGGGATTCGGGCAAAGGAACGACAGCTTGCCTTTCGTGTAACGTTTCGGATCCTTTGGCTCCCGACTTTCCAACTGTTTGCTCCAGTCGCCGGATCTTCTCCCCGGCATCATCCAAGTCCGACCGAAGACGACCAATCATCGAATTTTTTTCTCCTGCCACCTCCCGAGCTAGATTCCGAAGGCGAGCAACCTCAACATCTTTAGCTTCGGAGATTTCCCGAAGCCTAGAAACTTCATTGCTCAATCTATCGAGCCTAGTAACTCGCTTCCACTTGGTTGTGGAAGTTACCAAAGCAAGACTCTTGCAAACAACTTCCGAGTTAACGAGGAGCAGAAAAGTAATTTTTCAGAATCGGAGGATAATGAAGAAAGACTTACATCACCAAGGACTTCGTAAAGACTTCATCTCGAAGTTTGGAAAGAACCGCGCTCTCGGGAAGTCATTCGAGCAGCGAGACACCATTCCAACGCTCTGTCAAACTCGTTTGACACTAATTCAGAGCGAAGGATGAGAAGGATAAGCTACACCAAGAGAAGGATGAGCTGCATCACTTGTCACCTGACGGCGCTTCCTAGTGGCAAAATCCTCCAACTCGGAAGGAGAGGAGGAGGATGCCAAACAAGCACTGGAGTTGGAAATAGGAGCAGCACCTGCTGGGACCACACCTTCATCAGACGCCAACATAGTTGCCTCAGATGCCAGAAGAGTCTCTTTCGGGGGTGCACCAACAATCTCACCAGCAGGGACGTCGGCAGCACCATCGGCAACGGAGTGATCAAAATCTTCCCGGGAAAGACGAGCGATCACTTCGGGCAAAGGAGGCGCAGGACGACATCAATAGAAACCGTGGGAATCTGACTTGAAGATTCACCGACAGCAGTCGCCTTACGCTTGGAGGATTCACTAGCTGAAACCACCGCACTGGCCCCAACCACCACCGAGGTTGATAGAGCTATTGTTGGAGTGGGGAAAGAGATGAGTAATCAAGAAACTCACTTGTTCAGAAGTTGATAGAGCTATTGTTGGAGTACGAGGAATACGGAAGCAGGCCGAAGGACGAAAGGTCGCTTTAACACTTTAGCAAATCTAACTTGCAGAAGACAGGATAGATGGAGAGTACCCACGAAGGCTTTAAATAGCTTCAGGTATTAAGACGACGGTTGAAGGCTAAGGACAACCGACGACCTAGATTGAAATGACGCTTCGAAATCCGCAGAAAGCAAGATCAATGGTCGGAGGGATGCCACATGGAAACATGTGGAAGCGAGCACCTGATGCAGAGATACCTCCAATCGTCGCACCGCCATTAAAATAATGGATGTATTTCCGATTCATTGGAAACAGTGAATGGTATACAAAGGCAAGAAAACGTTTGAACTTCGCAGAAGGGAAACGTGCGGACTTTGCAATAAATGAAGTAGTGGAGAAGATTAATGCATCTTCCCGAAACGCATCTTCACAATATTTCTACAAGATTATTATTCGGCGAGGAATGTAAAGTTAAGTGATGAGTTTTATCATTAATACTTTGATATTCAAGGCAAGATTTCGGCAGGAGACGGGGAAATATAAAGGCCAACATGAGAAAGAAATGTCTATTCATTAAATAGAGGGTAAATCTGTACAAAAAGATAACTCCCTAAGCCTTTTCTTCATTGTTGCCCAAGGGACCCTAGTCGGGAGGACTTTTCTCAAGATCATGAGAAGAGCCTTCCTCAAGAATGGCATCGGCTGAGTCCTCTACAGCATCAACTTGAGACTCGGCTTGTGATTTCTCCTCTGGAAGTGCCGGCTCGTCGTCACCGGTATGCCTCATATTGAGGGTCAGCTGGAAAAGGATCATCTTCTTCCTGAGCCCAGTCCGGGAGATCCATACCAACTTTCCCGAAGACCTCTTTGTGGCACACCTCACGAAAAGGAGCAGTGTCGAAGGCAGGGATTGATCCGAGGATTCGCTCCCAAACGTCATTCTGCCCCAAGCGATAAGCTTGAAGGTTGTAGATACCTAGCAGCTCGGAGAAAGGTACGCTGTTTAGGTATTTTCGAACACACTCCTTCCGAAGCTCTAGCTTTATATGCTCGGGCTTGCTAGGGATCGCCAACTTCAGATGTTCTTCGAGCTCCCTACTTTTGAAAATCAAGCCTGTCACCAAACAACGTGGCAGCTACTTTTTGCTTCCTGGCCTCGCGCTCGGCAGCAGCGGCACGAATCTTCGACGCTTCGAGGGCCTCCTTGAGGAAGATCACTTCTTCCTCATGCTTTTTCTGCAGCTCCACGGCAGCTGCAGTCAGCTGGTCTATTTCAGAATTGGCTTTCGCCAAATTCTCTTCACAGGTTTGCAGCAAGGAGCTGGTGCGACCAACCCGGCTCAATGCTTCCATGTGTTGATAAAAGCTCAACACAGCATTCCTGGAAAGGCGGAAAATATCAGAAGAAGTCATAAGGAATTATGAAAAAATAACTAAGCAAGAAGACCGGTACCTTGTAGATTGACTAACAAGGGAGGTGTCATCCAGGGCTTCAAATTCCTGGCGATCAGAAGGAGCAAGACTGAGGGAGCTCCATTCTGCAGCTTTCTCGGGATCCCGAGTCACCCTGTCGGTCAGCTTCAGGGTCCACTGGGGGGTGAAGACCTCCTCACCATCCGTTGAAGCTTTGGATTTTTTATTGGAGGGAGCATCAATTGTGTCATGCCTCCTCTTGGTTCGGGCGGAGGAAGAGACATTAGACCTCTCCACCATCGGTTTCTTCCCTTTACCCGAAGCATCAGCCACGGGCCTGATATTCCTGATACCCCTATAAGAGGGGTCGGGAGAGGGAATAGAAGCCTCTTGATCTACGGTCAAGGCTCTGGGCGATCGTTGCTCGGCTGTCACAACGGCCCTAGCGGCCTTCACCCGCAGCTTTCGGGGTTCATTCTTGGAGGCACCGCAAAGAAGAAGGACAAGAGTCGAATTAAAAACATATCACTTCACCAAATTAAAGGATGGTGGTTAGAAGCTCACAATGAGCCAAGCCCCAAGATCGAAGGATGGAGTTATACTCCACTTCAAGTCCATGTATCTCTTGATACCACGGAATGGATTTGATCTTCCCGATGGCCGCCTCGTCTTCTCTCGGATAAGGGAAGGCCTCGGTTATTCTCGGAAGAAGAAGTACACCTCCTCCAGGTGGTTGGGAAGTTAAGATCTGATGGAGGCGCTCAACAGAAAAAGTATCGTTCGCGCCATCTTTTGTGGTTAGAAGGGCAAGTTCCTTTAACAAGGATGCTGCCCCTCCAATCAAGTTCAGCCTTATTGCGTTTGGACAGAAAAACCCATCCGGGAGGATGGGAGATAGAAAGAACATAAAAATGTACAAAGAGAGAAAGAGATGGCGTAATGCCAAGTTCAAAACACAAACCCAAGAAGCCGACGATAAGACGCCAGCTATTGGGGAGGAGCATTCCGGACAAATGTTCCAATGATTCAGAATCATGGAGAACAACGGATTAAAAAAGGGAAAGCGAACCCCGCTTTCCAAAGGCATCTATATACAGAGAAAATTCACCCGAAAGGGATGAATCAAACCTCTCATCGGGGTGGGGAGCCCTAACCTGATATGAGGAAGGAAAATCAAAATCTTGGACAGCTGAAAGAAGGGTTTCCTCATCGTAAATGGAGGGAACAGAGCTAGGTCCACCATCGGACCCGGAAGTTTGAAGCTGCCTAGAAGACTCAACAATCTTGGAAGATCCAGACTCGAGAAGGACAGGAGAAGTTTCGGTTTTTCTTTCAAAACCTTTTTGAGAAACTTCAGCGAACTCGCGCCAGAGGACAGTTAGGGTTTTGTTATCACTATCCGACTGTTCGGGAGCAGGAGAAGCAAAAGCCTCACTGCTATTACCAACACTGGGTACCAGAGAAGCCTTATCGTTCGCCATTATTTGTTTCAGTAAACTACAAAAAGAAAAAGACCAGTAAACTTACTGATTCAGTGAGGCGGAAGCTTGAGAGCAGGAAGGCGCGAAGGGAACAACAAAGGTTCAAATTCCAGACAGGAAGAATGAAACCTACGAAGACAACGAACCGCTTTTAAAACTCCCGCACGAGTGTTCGGGAATCTGAATGATCGAGATTGATTCAAAATCAGCGATCAAGATTGAAAGACGTTTTGAAAGTTTGAACTCACGAATCCGAAATAGGCGTTCGGAAACCGTCGCTTGGATGTCGTGAGCCACGCAGATCAACTGCAAGGAGATATGTGGCCTTACACTCACAACGCTCGAGGAAAAGTGACCACCGCATTAAATGTGATATGACATTTAATGAAGCACGCAGAGATTATCACCTAACGACGAACCCAGTTAAAAACCAAGCCCTTGGGATCGACCGAACGCTTGGTCTGGGGGGCTCGTGATATGGAGTGATTATGATCAGACCGGGTTCATACCTGGTCCGACCCTCGACCCCGGTCGAGACGGAGAGATCCGACTCGCTCCCGAGCGAACCGGATCCGGAAGATGGCTTGCTGAAGAAGAAAGCTTATTCGGCTGCAAGCGTGCCCTAATCCTACTTATGGATTAGGGTAATCACCCTAATGATGGCAGACTCGAATTGACGGCTGCGGATAATCATTATCGAAGGGATAATCATCGCATAAGCTAAAGGTTATCTCAGGAGTCCTCTACTAGCCCAAACTAGTAGAAGTCTATTGCTCAACGGATCTAACTGATAAGATCCAACGACTACCCGAAGAAGGCTCAAGTGCATCCAACGAAGGAGATTCGAAGGTACACTCTATATAAACCTCACTACCATACAAGGTGAGGGGATCGAAAAAAGAATACTATCTGAGACTCAGGTTCAGATACATACTGATAGACCTAAACTATCAGCGATCTGCTATCTAGATCACCCTTCCCAGTTCTTCATTCCTTAAGCTCTGCGCTTCTAGCGAGCCGTTTGTGATTAAGTTCATCAACCGACTTAGCCTTCGGAGGTGGACTCCCGACCCCAGCGGTCGGGCCACATCTGACGCTTTCGTTTTGCAGGACATCACGAGGAGATCTAAGGGCTGAGCAGATTTTGGACGCATCAGTGGGTATTAAGGGTGAGTCTAGATCAACTCCTTGTTAGGAGAAAACAGTGTGCTCCCTTGACGCTTTTGAACCATGGAGTAAGGGGTGGGGTCTACATGGGACCTATTGTGGTTTCTACTTTTTAGTTTCTTAATATTAATATTCACAAGCGTGTTCCACTACTATTGTGTGGTGCAAGCAAGGAGATCCTATTTTGCCAGTTCTGATCTTGCTGGTTCCAAACAAAGCAAGGAGAGGAGAAAAGAGCGAAGAGCCAGGCAGGAGTTCATTTTGGCCATGGTACTCGTCGCCCTAGCTCGAGCAAAGATTGACTAAGTTGGGAAAGCCCTTGCACTAGCCATTGCTTGGATCAATGATTGTACCATGCAAAATAGAAATATAAGCCCTTTAATCTATTCCGCTTACTTGAGTTATTCGGAAGGTTGGTCAAGTAACACAAATGTTGTATTTTCCGGAGCATCAGGGGGTGCACATTGTTCTCTCCTGATGAATAGGTGATCCAAACTCATAAATGGATAGGTCAGTCCAATTTGAGTTCAAATTCTTCGGTTTGGTTTGTGTTTGAAGGAAACTAAAACTTATGGTGCAAATGGATCAGATTTAGATAGGACTATGGCATTATAATGTATGTGTCCTATTATATTTGAAGATTTATATAAGATCGCATTAGTTTTTTAACTAATTCAATTGGATTCTAATTAGGAGACTCCCCTAAGGTTTTTTATCTTCTCATGTTTGCTAGGGCATATTGTGACCTTCGAATCAATGATAAATATCACTTAATCTCCTCTCTTAGTTGATCAAATGACACTTGAACCCTCTTTTAGTTGGAATATCACTTACGTCCCCTTTTACCTAGTAAAAGTATCAAACATCTCTCTACCATTAACTTCTTCAATTAAATATTACTTTAACATTAAATATTTTTATTAAAACACTAAGCTACCCTTAACTAAAAAGATGTTTTAGTTTAAGCCCCGTATTACACTCAATTACCCATGTAGTTAAACCCCTAAATTACCCTAAATTAATATTATTATTTAAATCCAAAATACTCTCAAATAAAATAATAGTTAAAACCCTAAATTACGCTCAATTATTTTATTGTAAAAATTAATTTTATTTTGGAATTGTTTTTTTACAATAAATTAATTAAATAAAATTAATTGATGATAATTTAGGGTTTTAACTATTAAGGTATTTTGCGGTTTTAACAATAATATTAATTAAGAGTAATATAGGATTTTACTACTAGGGTAATTGAAGGTAATTTATTGTTTAAACTAAAATGTATTTTTGGCTATTGGTAGTCTCGAGTTTTAAATTTTTTTTATCGTAGATGTAGAATTTAACTGAAAAAGTTAATGACTGGGAGGTGTTTGACCCCTTTGTTAGGTAAGAGGGAAGCGAGGTAAGTGATATATCAAACCAAGAGGAGTTCCAAGTACCATTTAATCAACTAAAAACAAGGTAAGTGATATTTACCCTCCAAATTCTATTTCAAATACATCCCTACTATATGAATAGTGGGGATAAGTGATGATTTAGAATTTATTATATTTTAAAATTTCCAAATTGTCATCCTTTACGTCATATTGCATGGAGGAGATGGAAGGGTGTTTGACACTCGGTTGGCATAGCCTCCCAATTATTGCGGCTTTGGTTTATATATGGAACTGTAGGTAATATTCCATATATTTTCAATTTCATAATTGATAGGGGAAAGATCCTTACTTGGATTCGCTTTTCTAAATTATAGAGTATATGTAGCGGAAGTAAACTGGATCCACATTCTCGTTCGTCCACCAAAGCTCCACCAGGGTGATTCCACAATCACTAGGAAAGGGAACAAGTTCCACAACCCAAATGTCGTGTGGAAGTGATGGTCAGGAGATCTAAAGTAAGGAACTCCTTTCCTGCGTTTCTAGGAGAGAGGGAGAGAGAGAGATGGGAGCCGCCTCTTTTCTGGAAAATTCACGCACGAATGAATCACTTACTATCTCATACTCTCAAGTGATGCGGTGGTTACAAATATATAACCTATATTTTGTAACCGCCCTAATAGTGAGTGTCCAATATTGCCTTGGGCATATAATTAAATTAATAATTATAAAATTCCAACATCTCCCACTTGCACAAGGACAAGTGTTAATCTCTCTTTCACAGTGTTAGACCACTTGTGTCCCAGACACTCACATCCACAAGTCATACTGGCAAAATGGGTTGTGCGACCGGTGATATACCTACATGCGTGAGCCCAAACTATAAACCTTCCCAGAAGGCCAGAATGACACATCACTCAAAGAAACAAATCAAATAAACATTAGTATACCACAGTGTCCTAGGTTTATTCAAACTCACTAGACTAAAGGTACCTCCTCGATCCCTCTAAGAGATCACATTCTTGTCCTTAAAATGTTCATTACTGTAACACATACAGTTAGCGCCAGCAAACACTTTTAGGGTGTAATTGTGTCACACCCCACCCGCCGGTCTCGGTTACCCGCTTGACAACCCATGGGAGTGATCCGTCACAGGATCCACGGTTTTAGTCTATCAACAATAATAAATACAAATAAAGACAATCAAGAGCAATAACAGTTCAATAAATGAATTAAAAGAATTACAAAAGTCCAAATACTCCAATATAAATAATAAATGAAAGAATAGTAAATCAAAATGAATACGAGTTCAGCGGAAGCAATCAAAAGAGTTATATTATTTTCTTTCCAGTTTCCTTTTCTAAGGCTAAATAATGTTTTTCATGAATCTCTAGAAAGGGCGTCCTCCAGTTCTTCTCCATTCGCTGAGCGAACTGTCTAACCATTTTTCGTCTCTGTCCATCAATAGGTGCAATAAGAGCACTCCATGCACTCGCAGGAGCTCCCGCACAGGCTATCTCCATTTCCCATTGCCGGTGCCACATCCTCTTCATACGGGAAGGTTCCTTCATAGGAAAGCAGTCCATCTTCCGACACATTTCCTCCATCTGTGCAGGCTAATAAAACATATACAAATAAAGAAGTGAGTTCTAGAGAACTCGATAAGAACAATTACAATTCCCATCAATTATTCAACAAACCAGAAATTCATAAATGATATGAATGAGTGCAAAGTATGAATGATACTATGATTCTAACTATGCAAGTCTCTAACAGTTGACATACTTTAAGATATACACCAGCCCTCCTCTGGGTAAGTCTAGTCACTCTGATCCGGCAAGGACTGGTTACGTCTGTAGGGATCCTGGGCAAAATGGAAGGTCCACACCTGGCTCTAAAACCATGGCAAGGGTTAAGTCAACACTCTCTCACCACAACCATTGGTAATGAGTACTGGCGCATGTTGGGGTTTCTAATCCAATGCAAGGTCATACAGGTAACATGTCTACATGAAGTCCAGATACATCCCCTATGGTACCAACCAACTCGGTTTAGTATCCTTCGCAACCTAGGAATGAGAATCCTCACGGACTGGCTACCGCTGTTGGACTCCACTCCTTAACCCTATGGTCATCCACATATTATTGGGGCGGATGCTTTCATGACTCCTCACGACACCCGGTCCGTTCCTTGGACGTCCATGAGCCCAACCCTAACATATGCAACCCTACCATTTATATGACCAACAATAGACCAACGTCACATCACTGTCATCACGGGTCATCCGGTTTCAATCCCCCTACCGAAAGGGTAGTAGCATGTGGGGTACCTAGCCATGCAATCCTAGTATCTACCTAAGAATGTCATCCAATAGTCATGACAGTGCTGGAGACATCAGTAGGCATGTGTCCCATTCCACAGCTTTCTGATATCCCAAGCTAAGATATCCCAAAGGAATACCTCATCCATCAGAACCACATACTAAGCATCATCAGTATATCACATCCATAATCGACAAAGTATATATGTAAACAAGATAAACAACAGCAATACAACAAGATTAGTGTGTAAAACATGATTACAGCAGCTTATATAATGAAAAACTAATTCTAACAGACACTGGACTAGCATGTTTAAGTCTATTCATAAAGATAAGATTGAATGTCCCTACCTGCATATAAGTAAATTGTTTGTAAAACGGAATCCGTAAACTATTATAAGACTTTCTCTTCAAACAGAGAACACCTAAACACTGGGTTACAATAATGTATAAGTCAATTGAATCAAAGTGGATCAAAACCAAAAGTCATTTGGTCACTGTTTACCAGCCGGTCGCTTGGGCCAGTCGCTTAGGTTGAGCGACCGCCACTAGTGACCGCCCCAAAAACAGAGTTTCAATACCAAACTCAGGCTTCTGATCACCCGTTTTCAATCCGGATTTTGAGTGATCATGGCCTAAATCTCGAATCTAACACTCCTATAGCCAATGGTGAAAGGAAACCTAACAATTACCATCATTGGATTACCCATAACTCTCCCCTTGACTGGATCTATCCTTTTACGAAAGTAGGGTTTCTTTTTCGGATGAATCACATCAAGAAGATTGGAAAGAGAGTTACGATTGATCAAAAGGGTAACCACCATGATGAGGGGATGGGTTAACACGAAATTGAAAGTCAAAGGAGATAAAGGATGAAGGGTGAATCCATTACCTCACACCAGAATACCAGAAACAGGGAAGGATTGATCTCCAGATCACTACCAGCACTTTAGATCCGCTTTCGGCACTTCTCCCTAGCCGTCTAACCTCCAAAAACGGTAACCACAAATAAAATATTCGTAAATTGGACGAGGGTTACCTTTTATAGAAGTCAGGGGGCAAAATAGGGCAAAACCCTGAAAACAGACCAGGCGGTTGCTTGGTTTGATCGACCGCCACTAGCAACCGCCCCCATGTATTTTGCCAAACAAGGGTGCTTTTTCTAGGGGGTTGATATCCAAGTACAACCTAGCCCTAAAGAAGAGATGGGGGAGATCTTACCTTCATTCCGGACATCTCCAGACATCACTTGCCTTCCAGAAGACCAACTACCAAGCAAGGCAGGCTCTTCAAACAGAGGATCCAGATCCATGGGTTCAAGGTATGGATCATAGACTTCTATCTGGACACTCTACAAATTTACCCGACTAGACCTTCGGGTTCTCGGACCTGCAATACGGATCTCTGGTTAGAAATACGGGGGTTGTTACAAGTTGAATCAAACCTTTCCTTTCGCCCCAGACCATCACTACACTTAGGATTGACTCCTTTCCCGATAATGCCCCTTTAGGTCGAATCAATCATGACCATAGGTAACACCCCAAAGTTGTGAAATCCAGCCCAAACCTAGCTAGGGCACCCTATCTGTTTTGGGTAAAGAAGGGTTAGTTTAAATGTTACACCTTAAAGTTGGACCTTGATTTCAGTATTATTATCTTTGAAAGCCTTAGGAAGTCATGCCAGACCTTTCCCTTAGGGTAGATCTATAATGTCCAGCCTTATCCTAACCTTGACCCGGCTCGAATCTGTTATGTTTGTAGGTCCGAAGACCCGAAGTGGGGGAATATGAGACTTGTAGATCCTTTTGGTCGATGATTTAGTTTCGGAGCCCAAGCCCATGGACATTGACGATGATACCCCTCACTTGAGAGCATTGTCAGTGTTAGTTTTGAATCTGCGCACCGAGGAGGGGTGAATTAGTTGAAATACCTAATGAACTCCTGTACTCAATCTGATGGTATTTCCCAAAAATGGACTTCTTGATGGACTTGTAGGAGAAAACCCCACTCAATTTGACCCCATATAACCTTCCAAATCACTGTCCGAAGTTGCTGAACTATGTCTGGCAAATCCTGCTTGCGCATCGAAGAAGGTGAGCTTAGTTGGTGGATCTAATGAACTCCCATTCTTGATCTAAAAGTATTTCTTGAAACTAGACTTCTTGATTGACTCGTAGAAGAAAACCTCACTCAATTTGACCCTGTATAGCCCTCCGAATCCCTGTTTGAACCTTGCTGGTCTGATTGGTCGACTCATTGGTCGACTAGACCAGTAGACCAATCAATCGACCAATGAGTTCTGTTTTTGCTAATTAGGTCGTGGCTGCTCTATTTAAGTCAAAATCTTGGGATTACTTCACCTCCTATGCATCCTAAGCCTCTGGAATGAGTTAGAACCCTAATCTAATCAATTCCCTTGCATTCCTTGGTGATCTCTCACAAGACTTGAAGAAATCTTCATCCTCCTGCAGCAAAGGTATGTGTATACTCACTCTTTCTTCTATCTCTGATTTTCTTTCTTTAATTCTGTTCTTAGTTGAGATCAGGAAGAAGATGATGCACTCTTGCAACCATCCATTCCATGATCTCATCTTGTTCTTTGAGACCTATGATCATCATCATGATCTTAACCCTAGCCAAATAAATTCCTTGAAACCCTAACCCTTGTATGATCTTTCTGGAAACCTTTTGTAACCTCCCATGTGAGGGAAACCTCATGGGTCATATTTATGTTAATCTAAATTTGACCTTCTATGATTTTCTTGTTTTAATTGGCCAATCATTAATTCCCTTACATTCTGTGATCTCAACCTTTTTCTTGGAGCCAAAAAGGGTGAAACCCTAACTTCTTGGATATATGTTATTGACCATGTTAATAGCCAATCAATGTGTTTTCTTTACTAAATTGTAACCTATCATCATCTAAATTCCTTATCCTTGATCATCTATATTTTCTTGTTTTATTGGCTAGCAATTTACTTCCCTTCATCCGGTGCTCTCAACCTTTTTCATGGGAGCCAAAAAAGGTGAAACCCTAACTTCTTGGATCAAACCAAGAACCCTTAGTTTGATCTTGTTAACCTCCAATCAATGTGTTTCCCTTACTAGAATTGTAACCTATCAATCTTTAATTCTTTATCCTTGATCATACTATATTTTCTTCATGATCCATGTTTAACCTAATTAGGATTTCTAAATTATTCTTTCTTCGTTCTTGTTCTTGATTGAGATCAGGAAGAAGATGCTGCAATCTTGCAACCATCTATTCCATGATCTCATCCCATCCTTTGAGATCTATGATCATCATCATGATCTCAACCCTAGCCAAAAGGGAGAGATTTTGAGGGGAGATTCTTGGGTAACCCTCATGAGAGGTTAACCAATTTGGGAACCCTTTTATTTCTGTTAATTCATTGGACCCTCCCCAAAACCTTTCTTGATTGTAAATTCTTTGCCCTAGGGTGAATATTTATTCTCCCTAGTCTTTCCGTGGGATACACGGATCCTTGTAAGTAAATCCCTAATCGTATGATTAGAATTTCTTTCCTTTCACTTTAATTGAGAACCTTATTTTCTCTCATTGGTAGACCCTTCCTAAATCCATTCTTGATTTTGAAATACTAATGAGATGTTCCTTTATCTATCTTGGGTTGTTTTTGTGAGAGTTAATTATGGGTAACTCTCATGGGAGGTAACCAACTCTTATGAGAGATAACCATATCTAAGACCCTAATGTTCTTTTATCTGATTGGAAACTTCCCAACACCTTTTCAGATTGTGCATTCTTTGTTTCTCTTTCCCTAGGGTGAATCTTGATTACCCCTAACCTTTCCATGAGAGCCATCGGTTATGTATGATGAAACCCTAACCCCTTTGTTATAGACCTTTTGAGTTTGATTTTCGGACTAAGATCTCCCCCATGTCTTCATTAGGGTTAGGTTGTACTTGGTCATCAACCTCATGGGCAATGTTTTTATTAACCTAAACTAGATTTCCTATGATTTCTTGTTATTTTCTTGATAACAATCATTCCCTCTCTTTCCGTGATCATAACCTTTTTATGGGAATCATTAGGTTGAAACCCTAGTTTCTTGGGTTAAATCAAGAACCCATCTTTTGACCATGAATTGATGATTTTATCTTCCTATATGATTCCAATACATCCTAGGAAGTTCCCCTTCGAATTTCGGATCAATCCGACTTCAAACGAAGAAGTTATGACCAAAACAGTTTTTGAATTTCTGTACTGACTCGATTGGTCGACTGCTTGGTCGACTGGGTCAGTAGACCAAGGCACTCGACCAATGAAGTCAGTAGCTTCAATTTTCGTTCAGTTTGATTCGGTTGCTCTCTGATCTTTTAGGCATCTTTTCTAATGTTATATCTATGATTGTTAGGGGTTTATTTGCTAAGTTTGGAGCCTCTCTCTTAGATCTTTGGATTATCTTCGGCGATAATCAAGGTAAGGACAGTTACTTCCTTAACTAAATATATTACTTGTTCTCTGGTTTCTACTTTATGAAACTATGAGTTTGCCTACTGTTATTGTATTTTATACTTTTGATGCACTACTGTAAGTACAGTAGCACTTCTCATATGTTTTCTTTTCCATTATTCAAGCTTATATGAATTGCTTATTACTATATTGTTTAATGATTAGAGCATGATCTTATATTCTCTTTTATATGATGAAGTGTTGACTGTGTATGTCATGACTGATCTGAATGTGTTTGTTTAAGTTTGGTTTGGGATTGGGAAGTGTTCTTTTGACGCTTCTGTCCTTGGACATCGGAAGGAATAGTATGGGATGTTCTCCGAAGATGCCTATCGATGCTTTCCCGAATCAATGGATGTCATACTAGGGCTGTCTAGCAGTGTTGGGCTAGGATGTCCCCGTTATATCATACCCGATTCGGAAGGGTATTGAGACCGAACGACCCGTGGTAGCAATGGGGATTCGTGGGAGCTCAAGACCGGTAACCAATCCGTGAGAGGACATGGATCACATTGTGGATACTCGAAAGAGGCCATTTATTGGAGGGTTGCATATGGTTAGACTTGGGCTCATGGGCGCTCGAGACCGGTGAGTTGTATCTGTGAGAGGACATGAGAGCTTCCCGTTTACCATATGTGGATAACCAATAGGGTTGATGAGTTCGGTGAGTAATATCCGTGACTCTAGTGGAAAGGATACCGGAAAGGATCCCAAGAGGGGAGGAATGGAAGTATCTGGACCTGACTTGATGTAACTGAGTAGATGACTTGCATTGGGCTAGGCTTTTCCCTGACATGCTCCGATACTTATGCCAAATGGTTGTGAGAGAGTGTGTTGACTTAACCCCCTGCCATGGTTTGTCCTGAGGGATGCCCGGACCCACTACCAACAGGAGCCGTATGCGTGACCTACCCAAAGAAGTACGGTGCTATGACTTAAAGCATGTCTGCCATAGAGACTAGCATACATAGAGTTAGATGCATACATACATTATCTGTTTCATATTGCATTGCATCTTTTTATGGATTGCTTTCATGTTATTTATGTTGTTATGGATTAACTACCTTACTGAGTTTCTTTCGAGACTCATTCCTTTTTGTACAATCTGTTGTTAGACTTCTCTACAGGTTTGGATTTCTTTGACGGTCCATATAAGGAAGCGCAAGGTGAAGAAGATGAAGACTGAAGGAGAAGAAGAGCTGACTGAAGATGTGGATTAGATTTCTTTTGTTCCTTCTAGACTTATCTTTTACTTTACTTGTATTAGTTTAGAGCTTTATTTAGATTTCGATCTACCTTCCGCATGTGTTTGTAGGGTATATTTCCGCTATACTCTACAGCTGTCTTTTGATTTGGTATCTTGTTATTCTGCACTCTGATATTCTATAGTGATCCTTCTGAGATCCTTTCTTGACTTTTATTATAAATTACTTGAACATTATGATTTGTTCTTGCTTTTGATTATGTTATTGTGCGAAATGGATATGATCGTTCCTAAACTTGATCTTTAGGGCTGTGGATCACACTCTCGGGTATGCCAGTTAGGGTACCGGCTGGGAGGATGTGACAAAAGTAGCCATATCAACCTTTCATTTCATGATGTCGTCGAAAGTCACTAAGAACACTAATGGACCATAAAGTCTAGGACTCACACAATGAGAGGAGCAGGGATTCATCCTCTAATTTCCAATGATCGCTAAACACACATAGTATGATATACGTGCTATGGTGGAGCATTATATACTCAATAGAATGTATGTCCCTCTCAACACCATATAGGTCTTAGTCTAGTCGCAACCTCTTGCTCCTAACTCGAGTTTCTTTATTGTCGTCACCCTAGCGCCACATAAAGTACTCGCACATGGCTCCTATAGGCAACATGAATAGTGGGAACATTCATGTTGATTCTCTTCACAATAGAGAAACTCATCTTGATTCCAAATCAATGCGACATTATGATTATGAATTGACCTACACAAAATCATTCACAATCCATCTCATCCTGCTCGCTTCCAAGGCGCCAGAGGTGAATGCTCATGTGAGTGAGCCATCCTCTTGCCTATTGACATATCTCGTTTTATGCTAGAAGAACACAATCACACAAAAAGTGAATAAAATAAATGCTGGAATGAACTCATATTACTCAATAATAAGAAAGTTTCAATACAAAAGTAAGTCACAATCTACGCAAGCTTAAGGATTTTACATGAGAAATAAAAACATCATTGGCTAGAGGTTTGGTAAGAGGGTCAGCTACCATCTGACTAGTAGATATGTGCTTCAGTACAACTTTCTTCCTTGATATAATGTCTCTAACAAAGTGATATCTCAACTATATATGTTTGGTCTTCTCATGATACTTGGGGTCCTTGACATAGCTAAGAGCTGCCGTACTATCACAGTAGACGCAACCTCTTTGGATGTCATCATAATTCCAGTATGTCAAAGGAATCTCCTCAATCAAACAGCCTCTTGAACCGCAGCTGAGCATGCCACATACTTTGCTTCCATGGTCGAGAGGGATATACAAGTCTGCTTATTGCTACACCATGAAATGGCCCCGCCATTCAGCAAGAAAGCATATCCAGAGGTTGATTTGTGCTCATCAATGTCTCCAGCCCAGTCGGCATCGCTATAGCAACCTAACCTCAAATCTGATCCTTGGTAACACAGCATGTAGTTACTCGTTCCTCTGAGATATCTCAATATCCTCTTGATTGCTTTCCAGTGCTCTATGCGTGGGTTTGATTGGTACCGACTAACCAAACCCACTACATAACAAATATCCGACCTAGTACACATCATAGCGTACATAAGGCTACCCACTGCACTGGAATATGAAACTCTTTCCATATTGGTTTTCTCCTCTAGAGTCTTAGAACCCATATCAAGGCTCAAATGCAAACCCTTCTCCACTGGAGTATCAATTGGTTTGCAGTTGTGCATCTGGTATCTCGTCAGACATTGTCAATATAGGTCTCTTGAGATAAGCCTAGTAATCTTTTTTGCCTATTTCTGACAATCTTGACACCAAACACATAGCTTGCTTCACCCATGTCCTTCATATCAAATACGGAGGACAACCATTTCTTAATGGTTTCCAATAGCTCCTTGCTATTGCTAGTCATAAGTATGTCATCTACGTATAGTGTCAGAATGACATATTAGATCTCTTGGTGTAAACACAGTGGTCTTCCTCAAGCATGGAAAAATCATTTTCCATCATAGCTTGGTGGAAGCGCACATTCCACTGTCTAGATGCTTGCTTTAAGCCATATATGGACTTCTTAAGCTTGCACACTTTGCGCTCAAGTCCATTAGCTTCAAAGCCTTGAAGTTGATCCATATAGATCTCTTCCTCAAGTTCTCCATTGAGAAAAGCAGTTTTTACATCCATTTGATAAAGCTCCAAGTTCAACTGAGCAACAATGGCTAGTATGAGGCGGATTGAGGCAAACCTAACCACAGGGGAAAAAGTTTCCTCATAATCAACACCCTCTCGTTGGGTGTAGCCCTTAGCCACTTAACGAGCCCTGAATCTCTCAATAGATCCATCCGCTTTTCTGTTGAACTTGAGAACCCACTTGTTCCCAATTGCCTTTCGGCCCGGCGGTAAGTCAACCAAGTCCCAGACATGATTAACTTTCATCGACTCCAACTCTTCCTCTATAGCTTTCAACCATTCCTTTGAGATTGATCTCGCAAGAGCTTCCTGCACGCTCTTCGGTTCATGCTCAGCGACTGAAGTCATCTCACAATCGATCTCTTTAGGAGTTACCATGTAGACTTCATCCTCGATGTCAAAACGTTGACGAGGAACTAGCCCGCGCCCACTACGGCGCAAGTGCATGTCAGATTGCTCACCCTCTGAGGTAGCTATCGCATCTGCACTCCCACTCCCACTAGGATCTTCTGGATGAACCCCAGGTTCATTATCCAGAATCTGAATCCCTAGAGTGACATGACCACTATCTTGTATCTCCAAGAATTTCGATGATTCTTTGTTAACTCCTAAAAGAGATGGAAAATCATTCTCCAAGAATGTTGCATCCCTAGGCTCAAGTTCCGTTCTCCTCTCACTCTCATCTAGTCCAATGAAGACATGGCCCTTTGAGGGTTTAGAATATCTCACAAAGATACACTTTCTTCCTCTGGGTCCAAGCTTTCCATATTGGTGAGAAGTAGAATGAACATATGTTGCACATTCTCATGCGTGCAAGTAACTCAA